>NW_007731714.1:0-1242 GCF_000696425.1 Galeopterus variegatus
ATTACAGGAACAATGACCACTCCCATTAACGTTATCCTGTTTCTCTTACTGTACCTAATAGTTGCCTCTAAATCCTCATATGTTTGGTGGTTCATGGTGCAAGAAACTTATAGAGGGGAACAAGGTAAAACCACCAAACTACTCCCTTCTACTGCGGACTGTTCTCCAGCTGGATGCCAAAGGCTCATTAGCATCCCCCTTACAGGGAGTAAACTAATCCCTCAAGCCTCCTACCCATATCTATGTTTTCTCTCCAATCAAATTATTGCCACTGGTGCCCATACTGGTCGTGTCGGTGTCATGATCCAAAGGTGCCCAAAGAAAACCAAATCTTTTGGCGGGTTGGGAGCAGTCAGGATGGGTACACATTCCAATTATTCATTAATGACCCCTGGGACTCCATGTGGGCTGGGGCAGTTATTGGATCTTTCTACTGCAGTGCCTTTGTCAACTCTCACCCTTGCAGAAAATTTAAAATCACCCGCACATATGTCCCCATAAAAAATCACATTTCCTTATCTGCTGTACATACTCACATTTCTCAGAAAAAAGAAACCCTTTCCTCAGAGAAAAAATGCCACCAACCAGCCCTCTCCCATCTACACTTGGCAACAAATTATTTCTGAAACTGTTATCTTCCTTAACCAGACTTTCTTCAACTCCACCCCTCCTAACAATTGCTTCCTTTGTTCATCTTCGCTATGCCCACTTCTGGCTGTTGTCCCTATAAACATTACCTCACTCCCTTCCAACTCTTCCTCTACACCCCTCAGCCTTCCCGATGTTCCTCTATGGGACCCTGATAACACCCCCAACCACACTCTAGTGTCCTATCACTGTTTTCTGGGATCATCCACCCCCTCACCCCATTCCTCATTCCATTACACTAAAAATTCCACCATCACAAGCCATACAACGTCCCCACCAGGTACCTTTTTTTTTTGGTGCAACGGAACCCTTTCCACTTTTATCTTTTCTAATACCTCCGTCCCTTACTACCTAGTCGCTGTCGTTCCCCAACTTTCTACTCCCACACAGAGCTTTTTCACCTTTTCCATCCACCCCCAAGACAGTGTCAAGCCACCTTTCTCCCAGTCCTAGTGGAAATGTCCTTAACAACATCAGTTGTTGCAACCGGCCTGTTGGGCGGGGCCTTGGGACATACTCTATGAGCGGCACACGACGTTAATAACAAACTACAAAAGGCCCTCACCTCCACAGCTGAATCTCTATCTGCCTTAC
>NW_007731714.1:2375-6157 GCF_000696425.1 Galeopterus variegatus
ATCCCCAATCTCCTCCCAATTCCTCTTCCCCTACTACACCCCCATCCAGCAGGAAGTAGCTTGAAGATTACACCGACCCATTCCCACAACAGAGGATAAAGGGAGGAATGTAAGGATACCGTGGGCACTCAAGCAGAGGGGGAAGGGGAAAGCATTCCCTAGCAATATGGCACCCTTCCGGGTTATTCTCTGCAGTAGAAGCCCGCTGGCACCAGACCTCAACCAGTCACAAGTTAAAGCTCACCTCCTGCCCAGCCCTGTCCAATCAGCTACTGCCCCATCCACCCCCTATCAAAACCCGGAATGCAGCTCCCTATAAATATACATGCAGTCCTTGAATAAAGTGGAACTTCTCTGGTGAACTGTCAGCTCAGGTCCTGTTGTCTTATCAGCTCGGGTCCATGAGCCCTTTCAATTGTGATTTTGATTATAAATTAAAATGATTATATTACATAGAGTATAAACAATTGTCAAACATAATTAATCAATGTTATTAAAATCAATATAGTAAGTATAAATAAGATTAAAAAAGGGTTAAATTGTAAGCTAAGAAGGTTAAGAATTATAGTTCAAACTAAAAGTCTGATGCTCTTTAAAGCCGAACATGCTGCTATTGTATAGTTTCCCGGCCACAAGCCACAGGCTTTGGGGTGAACTATTGATGCACGAGTGGGTGCTTTTGTCAGAGCATGAGTGCTTTGGAATATTTTGACCTTTCTTTTTCAATAGAAATGAAATAAGAAATGTTTTGATTAAAAGATGAATAATTATGTAAAAGATTAAGTAAAAAATATACATAAAGCAAGATTCATGTGGTCGGTGTCCACACTTGCACTAGACATCTGTGGTCCATCTCTTCCTTTTTACCGAATCCACACCACCTATTCAGGTCCAACGAATCCTGCGGAGCTGGTCTCTGGCAGTAGACAATATATCAAAAAGACACCTGTGCTCCTGTGTTCATTGCAGCACTATTCACAACAGCCAAGAGATGGAATCAACTTAAATGTCCATCAATGGATGAATGGATAAAAAACAGTGGTACATATACACAATGGAATACTACTCAGCTATAGAAAACATGATGTCCTATCATTTGCAGCAACATAAATGGAACTGGAAATCATCATATTAAATGAAGTAAGTCAGGCACAAAAAGACAAATATTGCATGATATCACTCAAATATGGAATCTAAAAAAAAAAAAAAAGTGGTTCTCATAGAAGTAGAGAGTAGAATAATGGTTACCAGAGGTGTGGGAGGGGGATGCAAGGAGAAGGAGAAGTGGTGAACTAAATTATGCTATCTACCCTAAGTCAATCATTGTGCAGTAGATGCATGGATGGAAACAACATACAGACACACTGTACACCACAAATATGTACAAATAAACGTTACATTTTTTAAAAAAGAAAGGAAGAAACAAGCCACTACATTCAGCTCATAATCAGGGTAGAATAATTAGGTCAAGTAATTTGAAAAAGGAATTCCAAAGTATTATAAACGTATTTTAATACCACAATAGTACTTTTTTTACTGACCACAAGTTATTTATTTTTTTTTATCTATTGAAAATACATTCACTCCCAATACCCTCAAAATTCTCATTCTTGTTTATACAAGTATGATGTCCAGCATCTTGTGATCTAATCCAAATATAATGATATTTGACCAACAAAAACAAGTTATCTCTCCTCCAGCTCCAGCGTACAATGGTGATACATAAGATAACTGCTATTGACATTCCTGTCCACAATAATGAGTAAAACAGGAGACACCCAAAAGTTCACATCAATCTTGAAATCTAGCCTGGCACCTGTAGCACATTCCTTGATTAGGACCCAAGGCCTTAAAAGGTTTTTTCACAGCTCTTGGCTTTGTGCAAACAAGAGAGATGACAGCTGCACTAAAGCCTCACATACAGTTAGCCTTGAAAGACCGGGGTGAAGAAAAATTGTCAGTGAGTGCAGCTTTAGGTAGTGCATTTGGTTGTGCACTGTATGCTGAAGGACAGATGAACTGAGGTTAGATTCAGGCAGTGGAGTCTGGGAAATGACCTTTGGTAGAAAGAAAACAGTATTAAATCTATGTATGACATGTTACCACTCACCAGAGAGCATCTGCCATGGAAGAGGCACTATCAGCCAGCCTGTTATCTGCTAACACAGTTCTAGTATGATGGATGGATGAACAAAAAAACCCCAGTACCCGGGATAGAAACTATAAGTACTAAAATATAGACTCCCACTTATCAAGGTCGACCTAGTTGCCATTGCCAAACATTCAGCATTCAGGAAAAGATCAACACTGAAACCAATCCTCAAGAAGAGGAAAGAGCTATGGTGACTAAACTGTGCTTTTAAAAAAAGTACCAATACATTATTTTATAGAAATAGACACTTATTCCAGGGGCTTACCTTTACTGCCCATAGGGATTCAGCCAACATCACTGTCTGAGACATAAGATTGTTTTATCTCATCTCATGAGATTAATTCCCCTAGTACTTAGCATCAAAGTCAAACACTTTACTGCAAGGGAGTTGTGGGAAGAGACACATGGTCATGTTGTATAACATACCACACTACCAAGAAGCTACCAGCTTCATAGAGCAGTAGGACAGCTTGCTGAAGGCACTGATAAAATTCCAGTCTAGAGGAAACAATCTGTGAAGATGGACAGTCAATCTCCAGGAAAAACTATATATTTGAATAAGTAACATATTTGGTTCCATTTCCCTATTTAAAAGGCTGTGAGTCTAGGATACATGGAATGGAAACAGATAGCTGCACTAATCTTCATTCCCAGTAACGCAGTTGGAGGCTTTGCATTTCCTGTTGTTGTAATTCTGGGCTCTGTAGTATTAGGAGCTCTTGTCCTGAGAGGGGCCAGACTCTCACCACTCTACACAGAAATGATTGAGCTTTAAGCTATGGCTAACATCTAGACTCAGAAAGGCAGGACCTCTAGAGTCTATGTAATGCTGTTTCCACCAAATTATGTGGAGATACAGATCCACTCAGCACAAGTGGTGGACTGGGTCAGACATAAAAATGTGCAACTCAAATCCTCTTTATACAAATGACTGACTGCCCAAATGCTCCTTTGGTGTCTTCCTTGGTTGTAGAGATCCAGAGCCATGCTCTTCCCAGAGAAGCCACATTCAATGACTTAGCAAGAAAGGGGTGTAAAAATCTGGTCATTGAGGTCTAACATTGGTAATCTCTGATGAGCAGGATTTGCTCAAATACCCTGTACTTTTGTCTGAGATTCTTTCAGATCTGTTGCTTTGCCCCCCATGGATTTGTTACCCCTCTTCCCCTGGGTGATGAAGCCACAAAGGATTACTCAAAGCCCATCTCTTCTGAGCAGTGTGAGACCCCAAAGTGGTTAATCTCCCAGAATCCTCAAGAGAGAGGCATTCTTCCCATTTGGGAAATTAACTATGAATTGGGGTTCCCTTCCTGTGTTTATTCTCTAGCCCAGGAAGTTACAGCAAGAGATATAGGTGGGGTTACAGTTTAACAATATAGGCTGGTAACTTTCAGTGAAACAAGCCAGATGACATTCAGTAAGGCAGGAAGAGATATAGGTGGGGTTACAGTTTAACAATATAGGCTGGTAACTTTCAGTGAAACAAGCCAGATGACATTCAGTAAGGCAGGAAGAGATATAGGTGGGGTTACAGTTTAACAATATAGGCTGGTAACTTTCAGTGAAACAAGCCAGATGACATTCAGTAAGGCAGGAAGAGATATAGGTGGGCTTGAAGTTTTAACAAGTT
>NW_007731714.1:7042-11214 GCF_000696425.1 Galeopterus variegatus
AGATCTGTTGCTTTGCCCCCCATGGATTTGTTACCCCTCTTCCCCTGGGTGATGAAGCCACAAAGGATTACTCAAAGCCCATCTCTTCTGAGCAGTGTGAGACCCCAAAGTGGTTAATCTCCCAGAATCCTCAAGAGAGAGGCATTCTTCCCATTTGGGAAATTAACCATGAATTGGGGTTCCCTTCCTGTGTTTATTCTCTAGCCCAGGAAGTTAAAGCAAGAGATATAGGTGGGGTAACACTTTAACAATAGAAGCTGGTAACATTCAGTAAAAACAAGTCAGATGACATTCTATTAGGCAATTAAGTGATCTACCAACAAAAGCTTGATCTTAGCACACATTCTCTTCTTACAACAATTTCCCAGTATCTTTACATATCAATCAGTAACTTGTCTGTCTTTGAACCAGCAGCCTTGCTGTGTTACAACTCTTTATCTCACAATAGAGACTCAATAGCCTAGGGAAAATTGCTGTTTTTTGTAAGTTCAGTATCTGAAACTTCAAGGCTTTGGAAAACCAGTTCCTGTAAAGTACATATGCTTTATGCGTACTCTACATAGGTCCATGTTGTACTCCACCAATCTAATACTGTCCACTCACTCTTTACAGGATAGGTTCTCCCATGTTAGCAGCTAAGATGAAATTCTGCATATAATATTTTTACTAGGGATCAATCTTAGCAGGATTTAAAATGTCTTTGAAATTCAGGTATTGTGTGGAAAAAGAGCAAACTAATTATTTTATCTCCATTTTTTATATCAAGAGCCAAATCTAGAAAACCCAAAACCTGGAATCTTACACGTATTCATTTGACAAATATTGTTAATCATCCACTTTTGATCAGGCATTCTACTATGGGATAGAGATACAGGAGAGAACAAAATAGATCATTTTTTGCCCTAATAGTACTTAGAGTCTAGTAGAAATTTTAAAATAGCAAAAAATGTCCATGTATAGGCAATGTATGCTGAATAACAAATATAAAGTGGGGTAAGGGAACATAGAACAGCTGATATTGATTTATGGAAGGTAAGTGTCTTAGTTCATTTCCTGTTGCTATAGCAATACCACAGATGGAGTAATTTGTAAAGAAAAGAAGTTTATTTTGGCTTACAGTTCTAAAGGCTGGGGAGTCCAAGAGCATGATGCAGGTAACTGACATGAACCTTGTGCCATTTCATCTCATAGCAGAAAAGTGGAAGAGGTCACATGTTGAAAGAGGAAGCGGGGGGGAGCCGCTGAGGAACCTGAATATACTTTTTCTTTTTAAATTTTTTTTTTGTCCTTTTTTTTGAGACCGGCCGCACCGTGCTCAGCCAGTGAGCACTGTGAGCACACCAGTCATCCCTATATAGGATCCGAACCTGCAGTGGGAGTGCTACCGCGCTCCCAGCACCGCATCCTCCAGAGTGCGCCACGGGCTCGGCCCTGAATATACATTTTATAGCAAACTGCTCTTATGATAACTAACCCACTCTCACGAGAACCTACTCACTCCAATGAGAACAGTATTAATCCCCTTATGAGGGCAGAGCCTTCGTGACCCAAACACCTCATAAAGGTCTCACCACCTCTCAACATTGTTAAACTGGGAACCAAATTTCAATAGGATGAGCCACATCCAAACCACAGCTTCTAACCAAAGTCCACTTGTGAAGAAGGGTGATGGGGCTTTCTTGTTTATGGGGAAAGTGCTTTCCAAGCAAAGGTCATGATGAAGAATGATCTGGTAAGTAAATGAGAAGATATAATAGGGGTCTTGGGAGTTATCAGTCAGGTCACATAGGATAATATAGGCTATTGTAGAGATTTTATTCTGAGGAAAGTGCCTTAAGTAATAATAATAGTACCAAAATAATATAAAGATAATGCCATGAACCACCATTAAAACTATCATTCTAAAAGATCCTTCAAATGGAAACACTTATAAAATTATACCACCTTGATAAATTTGGTTGTGGAGAGAGAGAGAGCTGAAGAGCAAAACAATTGGAAACAAATTCTGATTTCATCTTTCCCCAACCTAGCTTGGTGTAGAGTATGGTTAAAAATTGTGCATAATAACACTGGAAGAACTGCCCTGCACCACCGTTGGAGAGCATAGCTCCTTTATGGGGTTAGAGGAGAAGGGATCAAAGAGAGAAGATGTTGCTGGGCCACCCTTAGAATGTGTGGAAGACCTGAGAAATGATTTTATGTTTGCCTCTGTTTATATAAATGATTCAAGTCTTCCAAATCCAAGTGTCAGCACCTTTCTACCAGGCCTATCTCTCGATTCTTTTAAAAAATACTGTAGCATCCAGCAGGAGAAATTTACTCACCAGGCCACCTGCCTAGAACCAGAGCCTACCTATACCCCCAAGACAACAGCAAAGGTGAAATACTGGAGCTTCTTGGAATGCCTGGGTGATTCCTCATTCTGGGTAAAAGATCAGTGAATACCAAGGACAAACAAGGACAGGGCCCATATAAGTCACAATCTGTGCTTGGGGTACCCTACACAGACAGTTCTGTTGGTCCTGACACTTTTCAACTATGAGTGGGGAACTTCGATAATTTTGAGTTTATGCATCTGTTTTCTGTCATCCATGGGGGATCAGATCAGGTCCACTCTGGGAGTTTCCTGTTCAGATGGCACTACCTACATTGTCAGGTCCCAGGAACTGATGGGGGGGGCATACAAAATATTGAGGAGGGCTCTCCACAGTTTGGGACCCCTGAGGCAAGGGGCCTGAGAAAAGGTCTTGCTGTCCTTGGTTAAAGGACAATATTGCTCCCAAGACTTGGTCAATTTCCAGGCAGTGTGGTTGCTGAATTGAGTGCACCTGGCTTCTGTGTGACTTGCTGATATGACGGGTGATGTGACTTCATAATGCTGGTTAGATGAAAGAAGTAGCAGACGTTGAGAAATCTGTAGTGCACAGAGACCAGAGTGAAATCAGATTATTCAGGAACTTCTTACAGGCCCTGACAAAATCATGAAAGAAACCATCTCATTTGTCCCATCAGATATACACTTCATTTAAAAACACAAAACGGCCACAAGATTTGCTGGATCCACAGAGACCATCATCGCAGCAACCACAGCACCTTCACTCAGTAGGGGTCTTAACAGGATTTATGAGACTCCTCATTTTATACACCTGTTGGGACCAAAATATCTACCAGTCATTTGAATTTCTCCATCATGGCATTGACTTCCCTTTGTTCTGAATCACTTTTTCAAGGATGCATACAGTGGACAGCCTTGGAAGAATACACTGTCCCAAGTTACCTTTTCAAGGATGCATAAATAGTGAAAAGCCTTGGAAGACAAGGATTGTATTTACTTTTCTATCCAATTCTTTCACTATTCATTCTTTTAAAATAAAATACACCCCAAATCTTTTGATTCCTGGTAGAGGAAGAACATGGCCTATCAAGAACCCCTTCATGCTTTTCCTCCATTTTCCTTGCCAAGTGGAAAAACAAAACCTCCTTCTCTGTGCATAGCACTCAGAGAATGAAATTCTCTGCTCTCATCTTTGCACCCTTCATCTGAAAGCTTTCTATAATATAAACTCATTTCCCTACAAACCCCAAATATAGCAAGCTCTCCTGCAACCTCTCAATTTTATCATTGAAATAGATTTTCTTTTTGTGATTATTGTCAAAAACCATAGACAACAATTACAAATTAATAACAATAGCAATATAAGTACTTTTAACACTATTTCTGATCATGGGCATTGTATTAAACAATTTATTTAATTGCTACATTTAACTTTCAGCAATCATGAAGTAGGTGCTATAAATAGAAGTGTCTCTAATTTATATTATATAAATAAGGAATAAAGTGATTGGCTACTTCCCTGTCACTAGTTTACTCCTCTTCTTTGTTTGTTTTTAACTATAGGGATTAAGTGTTTAACAGTATATTCATCAATATGCTCTATTACCTCATTCTATGTCTGAATGCATGGCTTGTTCACTTTGTGAGGAGCTTGAAATATCAGCTTGTCAGCAGTGACTCCTGCGCTAGTTTGATTCGCCTGCCTAGGATTTGCAAGATGTAAACAAATGTCAGGTTTCTTCACACTAGGAGCTAATACTCTAATGTGAGTAGTAACTATAGTATGCAAACAAACAAACAAAAAAAACAATTATGATGCAGGTCAAAGAAAATCATT
>NW_007731714.1:12375-13156 GCF_000696425.1 Galeopterus variegatus
TATCAGATATGAAAAAGAATCATAAATTTAAAAAGAAAACTTGTATTTTATAGATATTAAAAACTATTTTTATTCAGAAGACACTTTAAAGCAAATGAAAAGACAAGACACAAATGGAGATAAATATTTTCAAGTCATAAACTAACAAAATACTTTTACCCAGAATATAAAATGAGTAAACATAAAAAAAAGTGAATAAATGTTTTCCATAAAATATATCCATGAACTGGATATAAGCATGTGAGGACAATGCTTCATATGATTAGTAATTAGGGAAACATAAATTAAAGCACATTGAGATATCACTATACACCTACTTCAATAGGTAAAAATAAAATAACTGGTAATAGCAAGTGTTGACAAAGATGTAGAAGAACCACAACTTAATTCATTGGTGTTAAGAATGGAAATTGGTACAGCAACTTTGGAAAAAAAATAACGAGTATGTGCATAGGCTGCTTCTTAATATATAACTTAGGGATTATCTTGCCTATATTTTTAGTACTGTTTTCATGACATTCACCAAAGCTGGGATATTATTTCTTCTTTGAGTGAATAGTGATGAAATTAGCAAATATGCAAAAGCCTACAACTCATTTGTTCTGAGATGAATGTTGTGTATATGGGTGTATGAGTGTTGCACGTGCGTGTTGCATGTGTTTTCAATGTATATAAGGTCTAAATAATTCAAATGGCCTCTATTTCCCATCATAAGTATCGCCCTATCATTTAAAAGTTGTTTTGCCATATGAATTTCCTGGCTTAAACTGTGCTGTTTGTA
>NW_007731714.1:13572-23346 GCF_000696425.1 Galeopterus variegatus
CCCTATCATTTAAAAGTTGTTTTGCCATATGAATTTCCTGGCTTAAACTGTGCTGTTTGTACATCATCTGCAAAATTAAAACATTCCATTTACATGACACACATCCAGCTGATCACAAGAACTAGTCCCCCAGAGCAGTCTTGGTTTATGTCATTGCCCCAACATAATTATTAGTAACACTGTCTTTCAGTCACTGGTTTGAATAATAAAATGGATCACCTACTTATGGGTTATGAGACTACTCACATGTATCTGTAACGTGCTCTCTTCATTTCATTCCACCTCATTCTAGATACACTGTAAACCTTTCCTGAAGACTGTTTTTGCATCTTCTATGTGTCTGTTTTTGCCTCTGAGCATAATTACTTCTTTTTTTTTTTCTTTTCTGTGATACTAATCCTTTATGGATAAGCATAAACATTCCATTGTCAAAGCTTTTATCCCTACTCATCTGGAGACGCTTCCTTTGATCTCAAAACTATTTTTCCTTTGGACTTCTTTCAGTACTCATTACAATGGATTGTGCTTCTTCATATGCTTTTCTTCATCACCTGCTTTTCTTATCTGTGAGATGGAATACACGTCAAGGACAAAAAGCATGGCTTATCCTTCTTTGACTTTTTCTTAATGCTATCACAATGCTGATGCATAATAGTGTTCCATAAATATCTACTGAATAATTAAATACAATGACTTACTTGACTGCCTTGGTTTTGTTTAACTATGTAACCATTTTGTAAAACCTGCAAGGGAAAATGAATGAGAAAAGACACATTCAAGATTTTTAGTAGACTTTTAAAGGAACTGAAATACCGCATATTAAATTATATTGCTGAAATACAGTTAATAGTTTTCAGAAGACTGAGTTAAATTTAGCATTGTGCATTAAAGGAATCAGATTATAAATGATTTTTGAAAATTTTCTCTCTAAGACTGATGAAGAAAACTTTTTATTTAACAGAATATGTAACATTTTTATATTCTATTGATTTTTTTGTTATAAAAGTTAATGAAAATAATTTGATAGGCTAAGTAGTAAATTTTCCATATATTATAATAATGTGAAATGTATTTAATAACCCAGTGAATGGTGCTATATCTGTTGAATCAAAATATTTAAAGCTATATACACAAAATCAAATCAAATGATAGCATAAACTGATTATTAAGGAGTAAAATCATTTAAAAGTATAAATCACCTTGAAGAGTAGAAAGGTACACATTAAAGAATTTGAAAAATAAACTAAATTTTATTGAGTTAATTTTTTTATTTATTCATACAGCACACTTAAAAATACCTACTATTTTTCATTTGGACTAAGCGTTCGTGATAGAGCATGAAAAAAATCAGAGATAGACTCTGCCTTTGTAAGAATGAAGCTTTTATTAGGAAAATAAACACATTACTAAAAATCACTCAGGAATATTTTCAATGGGAAAAATAGATTTTGAACAGTGAAATCACTACACTCGTAAAATTGCAGGCTTACTTTAGAACATAAAACATAGAAGCATTAAAAATAATTTAATAACTTTCTCACATTTTATTAATTTAAATAATTTGTCCAGAGGGAAAAAAAAATCCTTGGTGTAAATGTCATAAACAGAGGCAGGTTTTTTGTTTTTATGTTTTTTTCTAAGTTACATTTTTCCTAATCTAAGTTATTTTCTAATCCTGTGAATAAAGCAATATCTCCAAAAAAATCCTTGGTGTAAATGTCATAAACAGAGGCAGGTTTTTTGTTTTTATGTTTTTTTCTAAGTTACATTTTTCCTAATCTAAGTTATTTTCTAATCCTGTGAATAAAGCAATATCTCCAAATGGCATTTACTTTCTTGAACTATTACAGTTTAATTCTAATTTTAGTTGTAGGTCACACCGATCCATATGTTCATGTCAAAAATTTAATATTTTCCCCCAAAATATATTATCTTTAGAATGTTATGTTTGGAGATTCTGACATTTATCCTCTCTAGCACTCAAGAAATATGAGTTTCAACTTTACATTTCTTTACTTCTCGCCAATATTTATTTAGTATGATAGTAAAGCTCACTGAATATAGTTTTAAAAACATTAATGTGTAAGAAAAATTGAAAAACATACGCATTTCCTTGGATACAGATACATTCACTCATTTAACCTGGAGGACATTATGGTTGTGAAATAAACCAGACACGGAAAGACAAATACTGTATGATCTCATTTATATGTAAAATCTAAAATGGTCAGACTCATAGAAGAAGAGAGTAGAATGGGTGGTAGACAGGGGCCAGAGGTCAAATCATACTAAGTTTCAATTATGCAACATAAGTTATACATGATACATGATACAGCATAGTTCCTGAAACTAATGATACCTTAGCGGTAGACTTAAAAGTTGCTTAGACAGTAGATCTTATTTTAAATATCCTTACCACGCACACATGCAAAATAATAATGATAAAAATAAAGGGGCTGAAGGATACTTTGGGAGGTAATGGATAAATTTATGGCCTTAATGATAACAATGGAAAAATCCCAGAATATGATATTTATTCTTGCTGAATTGCAAAATATTAACAGCATTTTTAAATAAATGCTTTAAAATGTCTATTAGATATTTTCAACATCTGTGTCAGCATTTGTTGCCTATTTTTTTTGTTTGTTTTAACAAGGTGAATTGAGATTTTCCTGGTTCTTTATATAATTAGTAATTTGTATATTGTCAACATTTTAAATGTTATGTTATGAGACTCTAGGTCTTATTTAAACTCTATAGAAAATGTTGGTATTTTTATTTTTGCAGAAAATTGACCTGTTTAATTTTGGGTTTCAAGTTTCAGCCTGCCTTCTATTGGCTGTACTTCCAATACCAATTTAGTTTTCTAAACTATGTAGTACTTTTTGTATCTGTTCTGTTTGTGTACCACCCAATGGGCTGTATGTGACCTGGTCAGTGATCTGTCTATTAATGTGGTTCACAGTCATTGTTATACTAGTTATGACCTGATATATGCACATGCCTCTTAGAGTTAAGTTTTGGAATTATTAAAAAATAAAAATTACAGCGTTGTTTTCAAAAGTTTTATTTTCAACATCTCTCCCAGACTTTTTTGTTGCCTGACGCTTCCCTTTTTGGTCTTCTGACTATAAACTTGAGTCTATAGTTAGTTCACTCTCGCATGCCCTTTCATGTTTGGTAACACATTCATACCCAAGCATTGGAGGGCACAAAGAAAGAAAAAAAAAAAAAAAAAAAAGCAGAAGTGTTGACCCAACATCCATGGAATCAAGGCGCTGAGAGATAGTTTCCCCTCTTTTGAAGTTTGGCTTCTGTTGACTTTTTTTACTGGCTGCTGCCACTGTGGGATTGCTGAGGAGCTGGGTATGAGAGAATGGAGATAAAAAAGAAGA
This sequence comes from Galeopterus variegatus, assembly GCF_000696425.1. Lineage (NCBI taxonomy): Eukaryota > Metazoa > Chordata > Mammalia > Dermoptera > Cynocephalidae > Galeopterus > Galeopterus variegatus. Next base: position 16,968 of record NW_007731714.1, read on the forward strand.
GAAAAATAATTGCATTTCTGTACACTGATTGACTATTAGAATCTCAGTTTTTGTCTTCTTAAGCCAGGACTAGAGAAATAGAACTCTGTGCCACTGTGCCCATTCCCAAGTTGCTGACTGTATTACATTGAGGCTGAAGGATACTGGAGGGAAAAATGGTAAACTCACTGCCAGTTTCATGGTACTTTGGATCTTGATGCTAATTGCTGATCCACCCAAGGCTGTTTACTTTGCATAGTTCTCATATAGTTGCGGCATGCATTTTGTCAAGTTTACATAATTGCATTTAGTGGGAGAGGCAGTAGATGTATACTAACTTCATATTACCCCAAATCAGAAATCTACGCTACTGCTTTAGTAGAGTGGAGAGTCATTCGTAGTGCAGTTCTCTTAATACCTTCATAGCTATCAATGCTTTGGAATCATGATGTAGAAATCTCATCTCTGCTTTTTAAGTTTATATTTCATTTAGCAAAAGGGTTTTGTGCCAAAAGCCACATAACTCAGCTCTCAGCTTGGATTTTGTCCTGAATCAACAGAATGGAAATGGCTGGAGTTACCCCTCCTCACCACGACCCCATATTCACAAGCAACTGAGGTATCCAATGGGAAGAAATTGTTTCCTCTATCATGTGAGAAATAAAAATCAGCATGTCTCTCTGAAGAGTTTTGAGGATTAAAATCTCTACAAGTCTCTGGATTTTCCTATACCCCATATTATCTTTCACAGTTTTATCCACAGTAATTGTTCAAGGTGACTTGACATCAGGATTTAAAAAAAAAATCATGTCTGCAAGTCATATGATTACATAGTAATTATCCATCTTGAATTGCTCTTGACTAGAAAAAGCAATAAATTCTATGTTCATCTTTTCTGGCTTTTATATACCCTAGCATATACAAGGACAAGAAGTATCTAATTTTCCAACATTCTGCTAATATTCCCATTAGTTCCCCTAAATTTCAGTGCCAGTCAAAAGTAATCTGAGGCTCAATATACCACAGGCAAAAGATTGGCTTCTTTACTGTGCATCAAAAAGGATTTTCTATATCAGCCCAGGTATTATGGGATCAGCATTGATACCAATCATACTTATAATCAACCAACACTGTATCATTAGACACATGATTTGAACCATTCAACTTTTAACTGTCAATTTAAGTCATTTTATTTATGCATGACTAAAAATAACTTAGTCAATCAAAACAAATGAGGGCTTCTTTTTTCCATTATCGTTGGAACTTTACTTGGGCCGTTTAGTTCTCCAGTCCACTACTCACTGTTTTCAGGTTTGATAGGGTTCTATGACTGAAGAGGTCATGTATCCACGTGGTCAGTGGTGATGGGTCTTGTGATTGACAACCTCACCAATAACAAATCCATTGAAAGAGAATCCTTTTTACCAAAGGAAGGACTTATATGCAGACAAATAATGTCTTCTACTCAGTATTCCTCTATTTAATCTGCTACTTTGTGCCAAAACAAATGTTTGAAGATCTCTTTTGAATTTTCTTGTTTTGTTGGTGATTTTAATTTTTCACTATATTTAAAACTGGACGTATGCATTGATCTATTTTCATTAATATTACTCAATAAATTATAAATATTCTTAATTTCCGGATTGAATCATTTCTGTATCTCAGATTTGGAGCTCATGTTCTCTCTATAACTACACTTTCTGATGTCTCTGTTCAAATTCCTTCATGTGGAATATCTGTATCATCAAGCTTTAGTTCATTTACTTTGATGTAATGATAAAATAATTTGGTAATTCTTTAATCTTCTGAAACCCAAAGTTGTTACCAAATTCAGGTCCAGCTGCCTACCCCCTTGAGAAGGAAAGACAAAAAGACTCAGAAGTCAAATGGCTGGTATTAGAAAAACAGATGTATTCAGCTGAAGGAGTTGGTAGGCTATCTTAGATCTACTTAGATCTACTGAGGGAAAGGAATGTCAGACGAGCTATGAGGAGTCTGTGTCTGTGAGTAAAGTACAAGGTCTCGGCAAGGCTTCTTCTGGTTTCTGTTCTCACCTTCACTGTTATCTCAGGACCCTACAAGATTTTGATTTGCTCTGGAGTACAATCAACTCTTTTGCAGATTCTTTTTTGCGGAGTTATACTTGGAAGAACTCTAGTTTGATTTGCCTGGTGCCCAAGGTTGGCTTCCCGTCATTTGGCCATGATTACTTCTCAAAACTCTACAAGTCTCGAAGAAAGAACTATTACCTTTGCAAAGTACTGGTTAACTTCTTAGCCTTGTTCCCCCATTTATCAAGCAAGATAAGAAAGTCAGGGGATGGTAAGAGAGAGTAGAGAGAAAAAAACAAAACAACAACAACAAAAACAACAACAGCAAAAAAAAACTGTCCTGTTTGAAATTCCCCCCTGGCTGCAGCCCAGGTGTTATGGTCCCAATATGTCTTCAGTCCTGTTCAATTCAACAAAGTTAATTACCTACAGTCCCTTAAAAACCAGAAAGTAGATGGTCAGAGTGTAATGTGGCATGCACATTTTACCACTTGTACCATTGTACCATTTTACATGGCATATAAAATTTTAGTAATTTAGATATTTTAATATATGGGAAAGGGCACTAAGTAGATTTATCCTCCGGAGTATTATAGGAACTAACATCCATGGTCAAAGAGGCTTCAAAAACCTTCTTTTCTCTCACTATGTAGTAAAGAATGGGGGAAATTATACTGAGAAAAAAAAAATTTCAATTTTTTTTTTTTTTTGTCCTTTTTGAGACCGGCCGCACCGCACTCAGCCAGTGAGCGCACAAAAACCTTCTTTTCTCTCACTATGTAGTAAAGAATGGGGGAAATTATACTGAGAAAAAAAAAATTTCAATTTTTTTTTTTTTTGTCCTTTTTGAGACCGGCCGCACCGCACTCAGCCAGTGAGCGCACCGGTCATCCCTATACAGGATCCGAACCTGCGCAGCGCTCCCAGCCCCGCACTCTCCCGAATGCGCCATGGCCTCGGCCCTCAACTTTTTGATAATGCTCTCGTAGCAGTCTTCCAAAAACCACTCTTCTATTTTGTGTTGAGAGTAATATTAATTTCATATGTCCCTGTATTGTCATCCAGTTGTGCCAGTGTGGCTGCTGCTTACTCTGCAGGGCTGCTCACCTCCAGTGTAAGCAGAGAATAAATTCTCCTATCATCTCCTCCCATGGTTGATACTCTGAACCCTCATGTTTCATTTTTTTAACTGACAAATAAAAATTGCATATATTTGTGGTGTACAACATGAGGTTTTGATACATTTAGACACTGAGAAATGGCAAAATCAAACTATTTAACACATATATTGCCTCATACATTTATTTTTCTGTGGTGAGAACACTTAAAATATATTCTCTTAGCAACTTTCAGATACATAGTATGTCATTATTAATTGTAGTCACCATAATGTAATCACAATGTATGATCTCTTGAACTCATTCCTCTTGACTAACTGAAATGCTGTGTCCTTTGACCAGCATCTCCTCAATCTCCCTACCCATGGCTTCTGGTAGCCACCATTTTATTCTGTTTCTATAAATTCCACATATAAATAAGATCATGCGGTATTTGTCTTTCTATGCTTGGCTTATTTCACTTAATGTAAATGTTCTCCAGGATCATCCATGTTGTCCCAAAGGACAGGATTTCCATCTTATTTCAGGCAGAATAGTATTTCATTGTACATATATACCACATTTTCTTTATTCATTTAAAGGATGGACATTTAGGTTGTTTCCCTACCTTGGTTATTTTGAATAATGTTGCAATGAACATGGGAATGCAGAAACCTCTTTGACATAATGATTTTATTTCCTTTGGATATATATCCTGTAGTTAGATTCCTAAATCATATGGTATGAACCTTTGTATTTCCTGAAGATGCTAGAACAATCAAGATATTCTTGCTGGTTTTCCCTTAGACCCTTCTCATCACAAGTACTTGCCATTTAATGAAAGGGGTGTTAGTTCAGTTAGGCTGATGGCTTTTTTATTTCCCAGGAAGCTTATCTTCATATTCACAGAACAAAAAGGTGAGTCTTCCGTACCCATGATCAGGTACTAGTATAAGTTTGATCAGATTAAGGAAATACCTACATTAGAAGATTTAGGCACATGTTCTGATTAGGATGTGTGACCATCTTTTTAAACTTTTCTTAACGATAGAACAGCCATTTTTATTTTATCGTATATATATATTTTTCTGACTAAAATTTTATTATATAATTCTAAGAGTCCTAAACTATTCATGAAAAAAGCCTGTAAAAACTGTTTTTATTTTAATATATTACATGAAAATGCCTGGATAGATTTTTTACCAAATCTGGAGGGTATGATTGAGATAATCTAACTTTACATACAGAATATAGAAGCTGTAAAAAAATTCACTTTGACAAGCTTAGAAGGCATCACTTTAGAGACCTAGGAATTCACGAATAAAGAGAATAAAACCTAAGTAAGTAAGAGATTCATTTGATGAAAAGTAGGAAAGACAAGAGTTACATAAAGATTTCATTGAAAACAAATTAACAATAATTTTAAATATCAAATGATGTTAAACAAGTAGACACTTAAAATTGCAGACATTAACTTGTGATCGAGCTGATTTCCACCAAGCAACTCTGTGTCATGTGTTTCAGAGAGAATATACTCAAACATTTATATATTTATATAATATAATACATATGTTTATATATATGTACACACACATACATGCATCATACATACATATGTATCGTTTGGGGACACTAGACAAAAAAACACACTATTAAAAATAAAGTGCAAATGAGAAATATCTGTAATAATAAAGTGCCAGAATATTATTAATTCTTCTATATATTTTCCTAATATTAACACAAATTATATAAATTTTTAAGTCTAAAGACGTATTTGTAATTGGTTTGCTTTAAAGATGATATTTGTATAAGCACAATATAAATACAGCTTTTTTTTGTTTGTTTTAGCAGAAATTTTACACTCATTTTATGCCTCTATAACTAAAATTGCACAGGATGTGCCACAAAATATCTATAGCTCCAGCTTCCCAGAGATGCAGTGCTTACTTCCTTGCTTTAATGACTATTTCACTTTCAAATGGATTTATTAACAGAAATAAGTACACTCTAAACAGATGGCTGTCAAAAATCTGCTTACTTCAATAAAATAATTGAGAGTTAACAAACATTTGCAGCTCGGTATGGTATAAAGCATCACTACATTAAGTTGCCATAAGGAATCAAGAACATAGAACATTTAACAAAGATAACTCATGTTTATGTAGTCTTGATTTTGGTAATGTTAAATACGTAAAGTGCATGTGCAAACGACTAACTCAAAACTATAAATAACATTCACTAAACAACACCTAGAATCTTCAAAGCTTACATAAAGTCTGCTGAAACCCCTGAAAAAAATAGGATCAGGTGCAGCCAAAATGAGGGGAGATTAATTGTAGTTTTTACTCAGAAAAACAATAAGCCAAATGTCTGAATATTTATGATTAATTTCCTTTAAAACTGTTTTCTCCAAACCTTCTGTAACATAAAATAAATAACTTTGAGAATATCCAAAATACACCAACTGCAATAAAGTGTCAGATAAAATAATAAGCCAAATGTCTGAATATTTATGATTAATTTCCTTTAAAACTGTTTTCTCCAAACCTTCTGTAATATAAAATAAATAACTTTGAGAATATCCAAAATACACCAACTGCAATAAAGTGTCAGATAAAATATAATATTAATATTTCTCCACTATATTAAAATTCTAAGTAGCTAGTACTATGTCATTTCAGCATATGAAGGTAAAGCATTATGATTAACATAAAGCATATCTAAACAAACTAAACACTTAATGGGGACAATGTTTAAAGTTAGAGATTTTTGTTTTAAGTCCTCTAAAAAATTAAAGGATGAACAAAGAAAATCACATGAAGACACAGTATGCTGTTCCTTATTCCAGGAAATGCATAATCTTTCTTTTGTAACTGAAGGATATACTGTCCACTCTCTGAGATTCTGTGATTTATTAACAATTTGTTCACCTGAGCACCAATTTCTATCCCACAGTGACATACACTCACCTTCAATTAATCTATTGTGTTTAGTTAGAGATCAATTTAAGAATTTAAAATTCTTCTATTAGACTGCAAGCTGTATTAGATTGTAGTATTCACACTTACTAATCCCTCAAAAAAGTTGATACATAAATAAATCTGTGGAATATATTTTTGAAATATAACTCATGAAATTAACTTTTTTATTAGGGAAATTATAAAAATAAATATTCTACTCAAATTACATTCCATAATTACTTTGTTTTGCAATTTATAGTGCTTAATATAGCCCAAATTCTTAAAAAAAAAA
>NW_007731714.1:24015-26154 GCF_000696425.1 Galeopterus variegatus
AAAAAAAAAATATTTGCTAATTATTCTGACCTTCTTAAAAATGTGGTTAGCAGTTTTTCATCCTCTGTATTTTAAGTAGACAGGTCAAAGAAATGTAGCCAGTTTAAAAATCTGAAATTTCTGGTGGTGACTGATTCAACATACAGTATTCTAAAACATCAACAAAAGGGTCTGATCTTGAGCACCTTGTCAAAATCAGTCTGACATTTTAATTAATTTTGTTTAAGAATGTTGGGAATTTTTTTTTCTGAAGTATTAGCTGGTAATTATAAATCCCAATTTTTCACTAATCATCTTCCCTCTTAGTGTGGACCTTGTATCTTGCAGAAAGGGAATTAGAATGTCAGAGGAAATGGAGAGCTATGCAACCGTGCTCTCACAGGAATGGAGAGGTAGAACTGTGCTTTACCTGTGCTGCCAGCCATAATTTACAGTCCTGTTTATCAGTGGAACCTGTGCAGCCAGTGGGATGACCATCGTTCAGTGTTTGCCTAGAATGCTGACCACATGGTTAATGTGATCATAATAATGACACTGACAGATACATGCTCTGGAAGATGGTTTACAAAATCAAATGATAAAAGTTCTATTTTGGCTACAAAGCAATAAAAACAAATGGACCACCCCAAATTTCTTCCTATTTTAGGATTAATTGATATATTAATGTGATAGAACAGGGACCCACCCCCCTTCCACAGAAACTGTTTTTTAATGTTATCCTCCTGTTTTGTTTTGTTTTTACTTCACTTTTGTGATAGTCAAAATAATAAACATATTTAGAACTGTTTCAGAGAAGATATTCTTTGTCTAATTTTTCCTCAAAAACACTTTATGTCTTATACATGATATTAAATTATATTTTTAGTTCATTGTTTGTTGAATAATTCCATCTTTTAGCAAGCTAGGCAGCACACACACACACACACACACACACACAACTGGAGAAGGAGGCAAATTTTGATGAAGGAAAAGGTGGCAGGAAGACATGTGTCTCTCATCATGTGTCTTAAATACAGCATGGTTTGGGCCAGCAGGACATAGCATTTCTAGAAAGAAAATGAAGGCTGATCAAAAGAGGTCAAAGATAGCAAAAACATGCTGATCTTCTACTTTTAAAAATGCCTGAGAGTTAGTAGATGCTCAAGAAATGAACACATGCATCAGTAAGTGAGAGCCATTCCTAATTGGAAAAAAAATAATATATCAAACTAAATGTATTAATTTTGTTTTCTCCTTGGTTTTCTTGGACTGACCTTCTCAAGGAACAAGCTAGTGCCATTTCTCACAAGTTGTGATAACTGTCTATAACTGAGTTTAATGTGTATCAGGTTAGCAATAGGAATTATAATATTTTTATTTGAATGTAAGTTTTATTAATATTATGCTTGTCCATTGCATTTATGAAATACAAGTATTTCCAATTTGAAAGTGAAATCACATGTTTCAATAATAACCAATCTAGTCTGCCTTTGATGAAAAGGCAGAGAAATAGTGCCAGAATCCTGTATTTAGTGTAGATGAAAAGTTTAAAATATTTACCATCAATCATGGTAATGATTTTCCATTAGAAATACCTTTCCCATAACATTTTTGTAGTTTATGATATTAGTGGAGCTATTTTCACAATATAACTGAAAGCTACTATTAATCTACTTGAAAGGATAAATCTTTTAGTACGTTTTTATCATTCTTCATTTATTGTTATTAAAAGTAACCGCCACAAAATTAAGTACATAAAAGTTACTACCTCTATCATTAAAAGCTGTACAATTTCAAATATTTTCTCCCACTCTGTTGGTTGTCTTTTGCAAAATACACATCTGACAAAGGACTAATATCCAGAATATATAAAGAACTCAAACAACTTTACAAGAAAAAAACAAGCAACCCAATCAAAAAATGGGCAAAAGAGCTAAGAAGGCACTTCTCTAAAGAAGATATACAAACGGCCAACAGTCATATGAAAAAATGCTCAACATCACTCAGCATCTGGGAAATGCAAATCAAAACCACACTGAGATACCATCTCACCCCAGTTAGGATGGCAAAAATCCAAAAGACGCTGAAAGATAAATGCTGGCGTGGTTGCGGAGAAAAAGGAACTCTCATACATTGTTGGTGGGAATGCAAAATGGTGCA
>NW_007731714.1:27038-41516 GCF_000696425.1 Galeopterus variegatus
AAATCGAATGAAATACTCCCATTTGCAACAACATGGATGGACCTTGAAAGAATAATATTAAGTGAAACGAGTCAGGCAGTGAAAAAGAAATACCACATGTTTTCACTTATTGGAGGGAGCTAAAGCTCTTACAACAAGAAAATGGAGGGGACACATCTGGGTGGGAGGGGGGAGAGGGAGGAGGGAGGGAGGTTTTGGTGATGGGACACAATAACTAACTACATTGTATATTGACAAAAAAAAAAAGTACAGCTATACAAAAAAAAAATAAAATAAAATAAATAAACTTTATACTGTTTTTTTGCATCTATTATATTTTCATTTTTCCTATTTTGCTAATATTATTGTTTGCACTAGGGATTTTAATATGCATCCTTAATTTATCACAATCTACCTCATAGCACGTTTTAAGTTCTTCTCTAAAGATTCCAAAATCTGGGTCATCTTGGAGTCCATTTTAATGGTGCTTTATTCTTTATTACTTTTATTGTTAATAGTAGTGATACTAGTAGTTAACATTTTCCTACTTCTTTACATTTCTAGTGTTTTGTAAATTTCATGTTTCACAGTGTGGATGCTATGGTCTAAAGAGCATAAATTATGTTGTTTCCTTTAGAAGGGATGTGTATTGTTATGAAATACTTATATTACTGGTACTCATATTACTGGTGGATCCTCTTGCTCTATTAAGGTATGGTTTAATTTATTTACTTATTTATTTGTTAAGATTGGTCTCTTTCAGTTTTGTCTTATTAATAGGTGGTGATATATAATCTAGATTGTGGCCTTTACTTCTTTAACATTTAAACTTCAGCATCCTCATCACTGCATAACTCCTGATATCTCCGTTATCTATCAGCCTCACAGTATCTTTTCTCTGCTAATATGAATCTTGCCCTGTATGTACAAAGCCCAGCCATCAATAAAACAAACAAAACACATGGAAAACTTAGACACTGATTTCTACCACCACCCTTTCCAGAATTCCCCCTTTCGGGTTATCTGTTCCTAAATTCTAGGAACTTCAGTGATCCTAAACTCTATTCTCTGCCTATTCAGTTAAGTTCAGTTCTACTTGGACTCTACCTTCCCACCCAGTTTTGAAGGTGCCACTAAGCAGGAAGCCAGGGCAAAACATGCATTTACCTTTAGACTTCCCTCTATAAAATATCATATTCTGTACCGGCTATTGTCCAATCTTTGTAAACAATTATCTCATATACGTTACACAGTTGTAAAGATTATTGCAGCAGAAGACTGTCTTATACCCATCATTCCATCATGGCTATAATTGTAACCATAATGAACCAGTTTTTTTTTCATTCATTAAATATACATTTTGCCTTCTTAAAAAATATTAAACTTAACTTGATTCTGACTTTTAAGTTTTAGTTGGAGGCCCAGATATTCTTCAAACTAATGTCTTATAAAGATTCAATATTCATTAGGGATTATAACAGAATTTATTTTTAATTATTATTAATTAGTAATAAATCAAGGATGCAATAAGCTTATTAAATGGGTATTGATTTGCAAGCTTTCTCACTGTCAAAGAAAGAAGCTATGAATAAGCAAGGAAGGAACAATCGAATGAACCAAGTGACACTGGATTAGAGTCAGAGATATAAGTATGAACATGTATATGTGGGCATATAACTATAGAACTAATAAAGAATATGTGTTTATACAAGGGCTAGTGTGCATATATGCAGGGGCATTCCTTACATTGTTTGCTGAGAGGCACTATAGACTGAGACACTCAAACAACAATGAATATAATTAGTGCCCAGGTCTTCTTTTCTAAGTACCATGTTCCAAAAAAGAAAGAAGCCAATAAGAAATGGCTTATCCTAGGGATGGATCACATAAAATATATAACGAGCTAAAAAGAAAATGCAAAGAAAAAAAAGAAAATGAAAGAGGAGGTATGTCAGGAGCTCAGCTGAGTTGGGAGAGAGATGAGCTGTCAGTTGCTGGAGTAGTTGATTAAAACAAGCCAAAAGTGAAAGAGTTAAGCCTTTCATCACTTTCCACAATGGTATAAGCAAGAGTCTAAAACCAAAGAAATCACCTAACCGCCTTCTTTCATTTTCGTCCATGGTAAGGCACACTGGTTGAGGGCCAGGTGAATCAGCACTCACTACTGAGGGAGCCCCAAACAAAAGGCTCTGGTAGTTTTATGGACCTGATGTCCTGAGGAGGGAGAAGGAGAGGGTTAGGAGTGGAAAAGTACTGGTCACTGAGTCAGAGTGGGGAAAAGTATTTTCAAACCCACCCATAAGGGAGCCTCTGCAGAAGCACCAAAAGAAGACTTCTGTCCAAGGCCTCAGATAAAGAGATGCAGGAAAAAAGGTGCTGGGGCTAAGCATTCCACTGCCAGAAGGGCCTGAGTCCTTTACTGCCACTTCCCTCAGAGACTGCAAGGCACTGGTTATGCACCAAGTCTGGGGTGGGTAGGGCAGCTTTTGCCTGTGAGACCTGTGAGAAAAAGCTTTTGTAACTGTGAATGATTAGGCCTGAAAAATCACACACAGGTACTTAACCAGGAGCTGGTCCCCTCAACATGAAAAGGGCCCAAGAGCAACCAGAAAGAGTTCTTCAGGTCTAAACATGGTACAAAATAAAAACAAACAAACAAAAAAAAAAACAGAAACAATAGTATTGGATAGCTCAAAAAAATAGCAAGTATGCATTAGAGGCTGCATGTTAAAAATCAATGGGTGGTTGGATATAGAAAAAGTGGTGAATATTATGGTCCAAAAAGCCTCCAGGAGTAAGTCTCCTGGACCACCTGCCGCAGCAAGAACACGAATGGAAGAAAAAGACCATCAGCTGCTGGGAAATGCTTACCCCAACTCGATCCTTCAATACTCTGAGAATCTTTCAACCCTGACACAGTTTCTATCTCAGAACTCCAAAGAGGTAGGGCTTGAAGACCCCTACCTTGTCATGTATCATCAGTAAACTATATAGGGTACTCAGCCTAAAAGAAAAAAATAATAATGAGTGGAACTTAAAGGAGAAAAAGTATATTTGCACAGTCTTCATAGTATCTCCCACATGACATTTATTATTCACTGTGTTTGTTTTAACATCTGTTTTTGCCTATGTTCTTTGACACTCTTCTCTCTGGAAGCTGGAACTTAATTTTTCTCCCCTGAAGAGTGACCTGGACTTGGTAACGTGTCTTTAATAAATGTAGAAGGGAATATATATACAGAAAGGGAAAGATAGTAATTTGACAGACACCTTCTATCATAGTCCATGTGTGCTGCTATAACAAAATACCTGAGACTGAATAATTTGTAAAGAGTAGACATTTTTTCTCACAGCTCTGGGTGCTGGAAGTCCGAGATCAAGGCACTGGCAGGTTCATTGTCTGGTGAGAGCTGGTGTCTGATTCTGAGATGGTGCCTTATCGCCGTGTATTCTGTAGGGGGTGCACACTGTGTGCTCGCATCCTAAAGAAGAAACAAAAAGGACAAACTCCCTTCCTCAAGCCCTTTGCTCCCATTCTCAAGAATGGAGCCCTCATGGCCTAATCAGCTCCCAAAGGACACAGCTCATAATACCATCACCTTGGGGTTTAAGTTCCAATATACAAATTTTGGAGAGACAAACACATTCAAACCACAGCACTTTCTTAATTATATGATCAATGTTAGGATCACCAGTAAAATTCCTGTTGACATCATGTCACCACTTATCTATTTTAATGAGAAGGACATTTCACCTATGTAGTTTTCAAAATAAAAATCCAATCCCAAACCACACTCTAATCATGAGAAAATATCAGGCAATTCCAAATACAGGAAATGCTACAAAATACTCAACCTATGGTATTAAAAGGTGTCATGGTCATAAAAAACAGGGAAAGACTAAGAAACTGTCATAGATTGGAGGAGACTAAGGCCAACCAAACTGTTGCTGTATCCAGACAACTAAGTGCAACATGATATCCTTGAACTGTATAGTGGATTAGAAATAAAGACTCTAGCAGGGAATCCGGTGAAATCCAAATAAAGTCTGTAGTTTCCTTGATGATATGAACCAATGTTAATTTATAAGTTTAGTAAATATACCATGTTTGTGTCACATTCGGGGAAGCTGATAAAGCATGCACAGGAATTTATTGCAGTTCTGGGAAACTTCAGGAAATCTAAAGTTATTTCAAAATAATTATAATAAAAACATATTGACTCAAAGGAAAGGATGTTCTTTATAAAATCTTTTTCTTATCAGATTAATGAGGAGTCAGATTGACACTGGTATATTTTTACTTCCATATTGTTCAAACATTGTTCTTCATTTTTTGGGAAAATTAACTTATTAAATGGAATTTGAGATAAAAATTACCAGACTCCACCATTTGATTTTCAGCCATTTTTCTTGCTCTGATATTATTACAGAGTTTTCCCTAATTATCCAAAAGTTACATTTAAAAATTTTTCCAAAAATTACATTTAAACAACCTTTTATATTTATCATTTGTGGAGTTAACAGTGTTGCACTGATGTTATTTCAGTGTCATATACTGTACATACAAAATAACAGAAATATAGCCCATGACATTAGCAACTTATGTGCATAAGGAATTATAAGATTCATAACAGAATTATGGTTGCTCATAAATAGGAAAGGCAGGAGTTCTATCTGGTGAACAGAAAGAAGTTTCAGAGAAATCATCAACGGGATATATATTCAATCTGATTTGATGTGTGTCTACAAAAAACACTGTTTTAATATTTAATAAAAATATTGTTTTTATTCTTAATTTTGTAAAATCTTTTGAAGATAGTGTAAAATTGTTTCTTTTTTCTTTTGGCTAATTTTTGAAACTAAAATGTAATACATATTCATATATAGAAGTATATGTGATTACATTTGAATTGATAAATATATATTTAAGGTATGGATATATAGGAATAAACATCATATTAATACAATCTTATTTTTCAAGTTTTTCATCTACTATCTTCTGGACATGGGAAACTAAATTACTAGCCTTTGTTGCTTCTCTATCATGTAGAGCACATCTGCTAAGTCTGTGATTCAATCTGCCTTCCTTGGCTCTCCCAGTTATTACAGCACAAACTGGAAATATCCACCCTAGAGATTTCTATTCTTTGACCTATTCAGGAATTAATTTCTGTTATCGCACTGAATCAAGACATATACTGTACTTGCCATAGTTACAGCTCTTATAAATTAGCGTTATATCAATATAAATGTTAATTCTATTAGATTTATAACTTAGAATTTTGGCCCAGCACCTCCAGTTTCAAAATTTGGCACCATAACTATTTGTTATTCACCTTTGAAAAGTTGCTTAAGCTCTCTAAGATTGTCTGTAAATAAAATTGAGAATACCTACCATGAGATTTTTGAGAGGACTAAACAACCCTGTAAAACACCAAGAACAGTACAGTGCATATAATTGTAATTGTTATTATCACTCAAAAAGTATTTATCAAGTGCTGGCTAAGTATTCTAGTCCTAGTTAATGTCCTGTGGATACAGCAATAAACAGAAATAAATAAAAATTACCTCTCTCATAAAACTTACATTTTAGTGAGGAAAGAAAAAAAAAAAAAACAGCCCTAAGTAAAATAAATAGTATCAAAGAAGTTTGCATGAACCCTGGAAAAGTAGGGAAAAATGGTAAGGGCTTGTGCATGCAGGGGTGAAATTTTATATAGGGCAAGCTCTGCTGAATTGACATTTGGGAAAAGAAACAAAAATGAAGTAGTGTGCCAACTGAGTATTTAGGGAACAAGTGTTTCATTCTGAGGGATCAGAATGTTCCAAGGCTCTGAGGCTTGAGTAGACCCAATGTGTTCAAGGGACAAAGAGGAAGCAAGTATGGCTACAATAGATGTGAGGAGAAAGTGGTAGCAGACAAGTTAAAGAATGTTTCACAGAACTGTGTCATCCTAGGCTTTGTTCTTTTTCTCTGAGTGGAAAAGGAAGATACTGGAGTCTTTAGAGAGGAGTGAATTACACTATGTTTGAAAAGGAACACTCTGACTACTTGTGTGGACAAGAGACGGTAGGGAGTGGAAGTATGTGTGACACGAGCAGAAACAGAAAGCAGCTGCAGTGACCCAGGTGAGATTGGATTACTTGCCTTGTTTGGATTAGGGTAGCAATGAAAGTTGCAATGAGTAGTCAGATTCTGGATACATGATGAACGCAGACCTGAGAAGAACTGCTGATGTAAGTGGCATGTGGAAGAAAGATTGGTACAAAGATTTTTGGCTTACAAAACTGGAAGGAATGCACACACATGTACTGACATGTAAGACTGTGAGAGGAGCAGGCTTGAGGCTGGAGGAAATGAAGAATTCAGTTCTAGATAGCTGATGGTATATAATGCTTAGACCCCCAAAGGGCCATGTCAAACTTAGCCGTTAGATACTTCATACTTGAGTCCAAGGAGAGGTGAGGATTCTAGACAGAAATTTTAGAGTAAAAAGCACATAGATAGTATTTGAAGTCATGAGACTAGACAAGGTCACCAAGGAAGAGATGAAGGTGAAGCCATAAAGGATGAGGACAGAATTCTAAGGTACTAAAATGATTAGCAATTATTGCCATTAGAAGGAATCAGAGAAGAGAACAGAGAAGAAATAGGTAGAGTGAGCCAGGAAATGAGTGTGAGCTGTCCTGAAAGTGAAGTGAAGGATGCATCTTAGGGTAGACCGAGTGATGGAGTATGTTATATGGCATTGCTAGTTACAACAGCATAAGGACTACATCATCACTGTACAAATGTGCTGGATATAATCAGTGATAACAGGGTTTTGAAGGTAAAAGTCATGGGTAACCTCAATTTAGCAATTTTGGTGGAGCAGCAGGGATCAAAGTCAGATTGAAATGTTTGCAAGACAGAATGAGCGGACGGGACATAAAGCGATCATCAATGTTGGCTGTAAAGAGAAGGGAAGCAGGAGCAATGGGGCAGTAGTTAAAAGGGGTTATGGAATTAAGAAGAATTTTGATGTTTTTTTAAAAAGAGAAATAACAGCATGGTTGTATGCTAAGGAGAATGATTCCGTAGAGAAGGGAAATTAATTAAACAGGGAGATGGGGGGAATGGCCCTTATAGGGGTGAGCATAGAAAGTAGTGCTCTAGTGGGGAGTTGACCTTAGAAAAGGGCAAGTTTAGTCTGTGGGGACAGTACAGCTGACACAGTGGATGTCATAGATAAAGCCAGGTGGATAAATGCAGTAGTTGAAGCTTGTGGGGGCTTCCTTCTCATTGCTCTTGTTTTCTCAATGAAATAAGAAGTAAAATCATTAGCTGAGAGTGATGATGTGGGAAGAGACATGGGAGGTTGGAGGAAAAAAAATGTTCTAAGGCACTTCCAGGAATGCCTGGCCTATGGTAAATTATTGCCATCTTATTGTTGTTGCTGTTGTTGTTAATATTAATAGGACCACTACTATATATTTTAAAATCAAGCCACCTGTAAACAGTGTTTTAGCCCCCAAAAAAGTGATTTTCATAATAGGAATTCCAGATAAAATGGCAAATATTAGTGGGGTGATATTTGGAAGACAATTAAATCTCACTGCATTTCTGAAATTCTGCCTATTTGGGACATAGTTCCTTTTCTTTGTTAGTTTACTAGCTATTGTTCTTTTCAGCTGCTCAGAACCTACCCTGGTCACCTCAAACTGTTTCCTCAAGTATAAATCCTACCTCTACATTAAAATTGAAGCAGAATTCTCATAATTGAAAAAAATATTCAAAATAAATCCAAATTGCTCTTTCTTTAAAAAGATGTATGCTACTCTGAAGGAAGTTGGAAAAGCAATTACCATAGCATAAATGATATTTATGCTTTTTTATAGATATCAACTCTATTTACAAAGTGTTATATTCATTCTAAATAAAAACATGGAAATTTGTACTTATATTCAAAATAAATCCAAATTGCTCTTTCTTTAAAAAGATGTATGCTACTGTGAAGGAAGTTGGAAAAGCAATTACCATAGCATAAATGATATTTATGCTTTTTTATAGGTATCAACTCTATTTACAAAGTGTTATATTCATTCTAAATAAAAACATGGAAATTTGTACTTACAGAAGTAAATGTAATCATATTTCTGTTTAATAGCTTAAAGTATTCCACTTGATTTTCCTGTACTTATGTAGAATACCAGTTACATATTTTTCCTTTTTTACCTAGAGAGGTTAGAAAACAATTTTCTTCAGCTCCTACAGTTTTTTTTCTGGAAGTAATTTGTATGTGTGTCTAGAGAGCAAAGACTCTATAGACAATCGTGTCAGTAAACAGAACTGGGTGAATTTAGTATTTAAAATATCCCTGATCCCTGGATTTAAGTTGGTCTGTCTCCTTCCCTTACTTTTAGGTTGAGGTACACAGGGAATTACTCATGTATTTCTTCATCACTCTTATTTTATTGCAAAAATGATGTACTAGACCTCATTATCTAAATTTGCTATTAAAAAACTTACCTTTCAAAACAATTCTATTGAGAGATAAATAAGTTGACTAAGATTTAATACATACCATTTGGTTTTGAATTAATATGAGCATACAACTTACTCCCCTTCATAAAAGTATGGATATTTGTGGGTTTCAATATTTTCCAGCCCCATCTAAAATCCATGCAGGGTTTGTACACTGCCCTTCAGCTTTAAGGGGGTGGTTATGAGAACTTTTACACTGAAAATGCTTCTGCAGAGCATTTCTTATGGAGTTTGGCAAATTCTCATACCTGGGTCTCCTTTTGCAGTATTATCAATAGACAATATTCAAGCAGCTGTCACTCTAAGTCCTTCTCTCACTAATGTAGTTCTTCAACATAGATGAGGTGGATAGCTTCCTTCCATGTTTACAAAGAGTCCGAAGCACATGCTGAAGCTGTGAGGAAGGTGGAAAAGTGACAAAATTTGTGGATTCAAGAGATGATGACTGATTAAAACAAAACAAAACAAAACATAGTGGACAGTATTGTTGTGAGTCTGGAAGCCAAATAAATTTATGGTCACATTACAAAGGGTCAGAAAAATGTTAAATTCTACTTGGCTAGCACTAGCTAGCTGTCACATTTCAAAAGGTAAAGTGGCATGCAAAATGTTAAACTTTCAGGTGAGACAGGATCTCCAGATCAAGAGGCTGCAAAAGAATTTAGAAAATGCCTGCTAAGTGTTATACAGAAAAACGGTTATGGGTAAGAGCAGATTTTCAACACTGTTGAGATTGGATTATTTTACAATGTTGCAAATGAACCTATATAACACAAATGACATTTTAGTTGATGAAAATGTTGACACCAGACACTCACAGGAACCCAACCCTGTGTTTCACTTAGGAGCAATAGTTTAGTATTTAGTAATTCAGTATTTGTGGTGAATTTAAGTAACGTTACCAATGCAAATAACGTAATTGACTGTAGACACAAGCCAATATGTGATTGCTGAGCAGTGAATGTTTCATTGTCTGGGATAGTATCAAAGATGATTCAGAGAAGTTTTACTCCATTATACTCAGCATTCATGGATTTAGTTGTTTTTATTGTTTCATGACATGTCAACTTGTCCAGACTGAGCTATAAACTACAGAAATCACTTTCTAGCACATGTCTGGTTAGACTGGATAACAAAGAAGATTCTCTCACAAGAGTTGTATAGATGAAAGAAATCCATCAGCCATTTTGTAGCACATACATATCTTCCTCTAGTTATTCAATCGATCCTTAGCTTAGGTGCTGCTGGCAAGAGACTTCGCAGATATAAGGTACCCAATCAGTTATTTTAGTTAATAGAAAGATTACCCCAGGTGGGCTGGCTTAATCAAGAGAGTCCCTTTAAAGAGGGACTAAAATGAAACACTCCATACAACAGAGAAAAAGAAGATTATAAAATATTTTTATATTCTGGTACCTCAATTATTGCTTAATTTTTGCTCCTCTGGGACTCACATCACTGAGCTACATGAAGCAGCAACTAGTCCTGTAATTGTTCTCCTTTCCCTTGAATCTTCCTTTCCTGATCACCTGCCTGTGAACTTTGGGCTTGCTGCCAGTTGCCAAAATTGTATAAGCTAATTCCTGTAATTAATCTGTCTATCTATCCTATTGCTCTATCAATCTATTTCACCTACAAAATCTATATCTGTATCATCTTTATCTATAATCTCCTACTGATTTTGCTTTCTATAGTTAAACACTGACTAAATTAGTTTCGTAACTAAATTATCCTTTTCCTATTCCCCATTCTGTTGCCTGGAATGGATAAATCCTTTTCATTTCCATGTTCCTCATCTATCTTTACACAAAATCCAGTTATTTTCCCTCCCTTTCTTCTTTCCTTGATTGATTGATTCATTCATCCATTTATTCCTCTATTATATCCTACAGCATCTTCTTTACTAACCAATCTTTCTTACTCTTTGACAACGATATCTTAAGTAATCTTTCAGATAACAACCTTTTGACTCTGCAACTTCAAGGCAGAGATTAGAAAATTATTTAATCTTAAAAAATATATAATATTTTTATAGGAAAAAAGAGGAGCTAGAGAGAAAAGTTAAGATGGCACTTCAGTAATTTTCTAAGTCATAAAGGCATGGAATACAGCACAATACATTTGAGGGTAACAAGTACTCTGTTATGGCTGGAAAAATAAATCTGTTAAAGAGAATCAAGGAATATGAAGCTGAAAAACAGACAGAGGGAAAATGAAGAAGGGCTTTGGGTACCAGATATGGAAGAGACAAATGCTATGCACTTTATCTCATTCCATTTTTCTATTTGTAGCTACTTTGGAAAACTATACCTCCCAGCCTCTTCCCAGGAACCTGGAATTAGGTTCTATCCAAATAATTTCATGCAGAAGTGACATAAAAGTCATATTCATTATATGTGATATATTTCACACAAAACAGACAAAATGCAGTTAAGGACAAGTGTGTTTTTTTAATGTTCTTTATTCCTCTTCTACTGAAACCTTGTAGGGAACTAAGAGTTCATATTGTGCAGCTGCAGATGAAGCAAATTACCTGAACCACATTGGATTTGTGTGAGTGTAAAATGAACATTTTATTTAGTTAATCCCCAGAGATTTGGGGTTAATTTATTAACATCAGACAGCCTAGCATATTTTGACTAATGAGCCATGATAACATGCTTGAATTTCATCATGTAATAAATTACAGGCAATGAAAGGATGTTAAGGAGAAATAAAATATGAAACTCTGCATAATGTTTGGGTTATTCTGAATTCCTATAAGGCAGTAACAGTAATTTTATCCCCTTACCTCCCACTGAATTGAAGAGTCTCATTACAGCCTAGTCCAGAACTGCTGGTATGGAAAAGAGTTTTCAAAGATAGCAGATTGAAGACATACAGATCAGGTAGATGACTACTGTAACAGTTTGGGTGAGAATTTTTTGTATTTGAATTATGGCCATGGAAGTGGAGATAGAAGAAAGGGAAATGCATTAAGAGGGATGTGGGGAGAGAACTGGATGCTCTTTCTTAGAGTGGCTGGGAAATTAAAAGTAGAAGTCATCTCCCTGGTTCATACAAGGCTAATTCACCAGCAAAGCAGTTCAACATATCCAGAAGTAATATCCTCATTTCCACCATTTAACAGAAGACATAGAACAACTCTGTTTCTGTTAATGGTAATGCAATTCATATACCATGATTTATCAATAATGCTTTATTGGAGATTTACTGGTGGGCTTTCAGGAGGGGTGGTGAAGGCCAAATTGTAGAAATATAGAATCTCTACTTTCTGCTTCTATTAGACTAACACCTCCATGATATGTTTCATATAATAAGAATACATGTAAGTTTTTTTCTTCCTCTA
Organism: Galeopterus variegatus; assembly: GCF_000696425.1. Classification (NCBI taxonomy): domain Eukaryota; kingdom Metazoa; phylum Chordata; class Mammalia; order Dermoptera; family Cynocephalidae; genus Galeopterus; species Galeopterus variegatus. The sequence goes on from NW_007731714.1 coordinate 38,891, forward strand.
ATTTTTCTGTCAGTTAAGAGCCTCATTTATCAGCTTAAGGCCTTTGCTTCACAGGTGACAACTAGGAGGAATTTGCCCTATGCTGGAGATTTTTTTGTTTGGCAGTGCTCACCAATCAATAAAAGTTTCCAGGATAACTCTGTCTGCTTTTCTCTACTATTTTAGGACATTTTTTTTTTCTTTCTGAGAAATTCACAATAGAACGATTCTATTTTCCTACTTAACTATAAAATCTCAGGACAAGAGTTTATCATGTCTTCCAATTTGTGAAGTTACAGAATCTCCCTAGTGGCTCTTCAGAACTTCACACACAGAAAGGACCATTAGAATCTAGCCCTGACCAAACTGAAAGGCTGGGGTTCCTGGGATGAACAGTCCAACTTAGGAACCCCAGTAGAGCTTAAAACAAACAAATACACACAAAAAATTACTGCTCAGTTAAATATTGCATTTCTAATGCCTAGAACAATGTCTAACATGTAGTAGATACTAAATAAATATTTCTTAAACCAGCACTCATTTAACCAATATTGATTGGGTATCTCCTCTATGCCAGACACTGGTGGTAGGGTGTGGAGATTCATTCAAAAGTGATAAAAAGAACACAAGGGCTCATTGTCGTCATGAAGAGTGAAATGTAATAACTGTTCTAAAAAAATTGATAAGTGCTACAGAAACTCTGTCTACAGGTATCATACAAACTTTCCTAGACATGATGTTACTTGATCCAAAATGTGAAGGTTGAACAGGAGTTCACAAATGGAATGGCACTGAGAAAAGGCAATCTAGGTAGATAGAACATAGGTCAAAATTTGTAAGGTGTTAAAAATAAAGTAAAAACTTTGAGACCAAAGATTGAGCGCTGCATGTAAATTTTACTGCCAGGCAAGGAACACCTGATCCAACACACTCTGTGGGATAAAGCTCTGAAAAAAATTAAGTAGGTTTTTAAAAGTTTTTATATGTTTTAAAATGTAATTTCTGTGTCACATCAGGAATGTAAACTCTTTGGGTGCCACTGACTGACTAGTAATATTTGGACTAATTATTAGACATTGTGTAAGGGTTGGACTTCCTGGAAGATGTCTTCACTGTGTCCATGAAGGACCCAGTTTGGGATCATGGTTTCTAGTCACTGTCATTGCTATTTCAAGTGCCCTATTGAGGCTACTATATCCCCAACTGTCATTTTAGCAGAAGTCTGTCCAGGTGGGATGTCAGGGATTTTGTGGGGTGGGGAGAGTGCAGGGGAAGATAGAAAATTGTCTTGCAACTATACATGAATGAATGGATTCTGATTAGCAGCATTTATAATAACAGCATGGAAGCATTCACAGTGATTTCGGTATTAGACGTAAAAATATGCCAGCTTTCATACCTAGCACTGCACTGCACAGATTTTCAGGGGAAATCTGCTCAGACCTGCTCAGCATCAAAAGCACTTGAGAATTCTGAATAATAATGACCAGATTGTAAACTGATCAATATATTTAATAGAACAACTATTTTTATCAAATATTTAAGTAAGTTGTTTTCATTAAAAATGAAATAAAACTTTTGAGATATGTATAATATGCAAACTAATATGACTAATATTACAAATTATCTCAGCTGCTCTATGATATATGTGATCTGATTTAGTATTCACAACAATGTTATCAACTAGGTATTGTACTTCTATTGACAAAGCTATTGGAGTAAGGTAACTATAAGGAAGTGATGAAATCAAAAATACTACATCATTTTATTCTCAAGTACAGTGTTTTATTCACTTCTTTATAAAGCCTTACCTTCTGAATTTAAATTTGAAAAGAGGTCCTTCTCAATTTAAAGTTTTTTTTTTTTTGACAGTTTCTTAATGGAAATACAATTGTTTATACATATTTGTGGGATACATATTTAAATATAAATACCTGTGCACAATATGTGGTGATCAAATCAGATAATTAGTATATTCATGTTTACAAAATGTAATCTATCTTTGTGACTTTAACCAATTTCCCCTAATCCTCTTCCCCCTCCCCCTTTCCCACCTATAATAACCATAGTTCTTTCATTTCTTTGAAAGTTTGATGTATTATTGTGATTCTTGTTTATTTTTTCTTTTTTTCCTTTCTTTTCTTTCGTTCTATCTTTAGTTTTTAGCTACCACTTAAGAGTGAGTACACATGGTATTTCTCTTTCTGTGCCTGGCCTATTTCACTTAACATGATTATCTCTAAGTTCATCCATGTTGCTGCAAATGGCAGAATTTCATTCTTTTTGAAGGCAGAGTAGTATTGTATTGAGTACACATACCACATTTTTCTTATCCAGTCATCTGTCTATGAACATTTTTGTTGGTTCCAAATCTTGGTTGCTGTAAATAGAGCTGCAATAAACATGTGAGTGCAGGTATCCTTTGGACATGATGTCTACACCTTCGGGTATACATCCAGCAGTGGGATTGCTGGATCGTATTGTAGTTTTTTGAGGAACCTCCATAGTGTTTTCCATAATGGCTTCATGAGTGCAGGTATCCTTTGGACATGATGTCTACACCTTCGGGTATATATCCAGCAGTGTGATTGCTGGATCGTATTGTAGTTTTTTGAGGAACCTCCATAGTGTTTTCCATAATGGCTTC
>NW_007731714.1:41961-44697 GCF_000696425.1 Galeopterus variegatus
TTTTTTTTACGTCTCTTGACCATTTGTATGTATATCTTCCTTTGAGAAATGCCTATTCAGCTCTTTTGCTCATTTTTTAATCGGATTACTTATTTTCTTACTGTTAGGTTGTTTGAGCTCTTTGTATATTCTGGATATCAATTCCTTGTCATGATTTGCAATTATTTTCTGCCATTTCTGTAGGTTGTCTTTTCACTTTGCTAATTGTTTCTTTTGCTGTTCAGAAGCTTTTTAGTTTGAAATAATCCCATTTGGTTATTTTTAATTTTGTTGCCTGTGCTATTGTGGTCTTATTCATAAAGTCTTCGCCCAGTCCTACATTCTGAGGTGTTTCTTCTGTGTTTTCTTTTAGGAGTTTTATAGTTTCACTTCTTATATTTAAGTCTTAATCCATTTTGAGTTGATTTGGGTATATGGCAAGAGGTGCAGATCTAGTTTCATTCTTCTTCATGCAGATGTCCAGTTTTTCCAGCACCATTTATTGAAGACATAGTCTTTTTCACAATGTGTATTATTTTTGCCCAGGTCAAACATCAGTTGGCTGTAAGTTTTGGGGTTGACTTCTGGATTCTCTGTTCTGTTCCATTGATCCATATGTCTGTTTTCCGGCAGTACCATGCTATTTTTCTTGCAATAGCTTTGAAGTTGGTAGTATTATGCCTCTGGTTTTATTTATTTATTAATGTATTTATTTTTGCTGAGGATTGCTTTGGCTATTCAGAGTCTTTTGTTATTTTATGCACACACACACATATATAAATGTTAGGATTATTTTTTCTATTTCTGTTAAGAATGTCATTGGTATTTTAATGGGAATGACTTTTAATCTGGAGATCACTATGGGTAGTATGGATGTTTTCACATAGTAATCCTTCCAATCCAAGAGCATGGAATGTCTTTCCATCATTTTGTGTCCTCTTTAATTTCTTTTGGCATTGATTTATAGTTCTCTTTGTATATATATTTTGTCTCCTTGGTCAAATTGGTTCCTAGGTATTTCACTTTTGGGGGACTATTGTAAATGGGCTTGCTTTTTTGATTTCTTTTCCTGCTAGTTCATTATTGCAGTGTAAAAATGCCACTGATTTTTGCATGTTTTTGTATCCTGCAACTTTACTGAAATTGTTTATCAGCTGTAAGATTTTTTTGTAGAGTCTTTAGGTTTTTCTGTATATGGGATCATGTCATCTGCAAACAGGAAAATTTTGACTTCGTCTTTTCCTGTATGAATGTCCTTTATTTCCTTCTCTTGTCTGATTGCTCTGGCTGGAACTTCCAATACTATGTTAAATAGGAGTGGTGAGAGTGGGCATCCTTGTTACCATTCAGGGTGATAGTGGCAGTGAGTTTGTTGTATATGACTTTTATTGTGTTGAGATACTGTCCTTCTATAGCTACCTAATTTGCTAAGAGTCTTTATCATGAAGGGATGCTGAATTTTGTCAGATTCTTTTTCTGCATCTATTGAGATAATCATATGGTTTTTGTCTTTGATTTTTTTAATGTGGTGTCTCACGTTATTGACTTGCATATGTTGAACCATGCTTGCATCTCTTTGTTGAGTCTTACTTGATTATGGTGTATAAATTTTTGGTGTGTTGCTGTATTCTGATTGCTAATATTTTGTTGATATCTATGTTCATCAAAGATATTGGCTTATAGTGTTCTATTTTTGTTGTATCTTTGTCTGGTTTTAGTATCAGGGTGATGTTGGCTTCATAGAATGAGTTTAGGACAATGACCAGTGCTTCAAATTTTTGGAATAGTTTGAAGATAATTGGTATTAATTTCTCTTTAAAGGTTTGTTAGAATTCAGCAGCAAAGCCATCTGGTCCTGGGCTTTTGTTTGTTGGGAAGCAATAAGGCTTCAATCTTATTGCTTGTAATTGGTCTGTTCAGGTTTTCTAGGTCTTCTTTGTTCAGTCTTGGTAATTTGTATGTGTACAGAAATTTATCCATTTCCTCCAGATTTTTAAATTTGTTGGTGTGTACTTAGTCATAGTAATCTGTAATGATTCTTTGTATTTCTGTGGTATCAGTTGTAATGTATTCTCTTTCATTTCTGATGTTTGTTATTTAGGTCTTATCTCTTCTTTTTAGTTAGCCTGGCTAATGGTTTGTCTAGTTTGTTTAATCTTCTCAAAAAATCAACTATTTGTTTCATCAATCTTTTGTATCACATTTTTGGTCTCTATTTCATTTAGTACTCTTCTGATTTTAATTATTTCCTTCTATCTACCAACTGAGAGATTGGATTGCTGTTTTTCTAGTTCTTTTAGTTGTAGTGTTAGGTTGTTTATTTGAAATCTTTGTATTCTTTTAATGTAAGCACTTATTGCAATAAATTTCCTTCTTAGTACTGCTTGTGCTATATCTCACAGGTTTTGGTATGATATGTCTTTATTTTTATTAGTTTCAAGAAATTTTTTGATATCCTGTTTAATTTTTTTTTTTTTTTTTGGACCCATAGATTGTTCAGGAGCATGTTGTTTAGTTTCCATGTGTTTGTGTAGTTTCTGGAGTTTTGTTTGTAATTGTTTTCTAGTTTTAATACACTGTGGTCTGAAAAGACATATGAAATAATTTCAGCTTCTTAAAATTTGTTGAGACTTGATTTGTGACCTAATATGTGGTTTATCCTGGAGAATGTTCCAGGTTCTGTTGAGATGAATGTATATTCTGCAGTTGTTTGATGAAATATTCTGTAGATACCTGCCAAGTCCAATTGGTCTAAAG
>NW_007731714.1:44817-48001 GCF_000696425.1 Galeopterus variegatus
TATTCTGCAGTTGTTTGATGAAATATTCTGTAGATACCTGCCAAGTCCAATTGGTCTAAAGTGTAGTTTAAGTCCTCTCTTTGTTTATTTGTTACCTAGATGGTCTGCCCAATGCTGGGAGATTGGTGTTCAGGTCCCCAACTATTATCATATTGGGGTCTATCTCTTTCTTCTTTATATATCTGGGTGTTCCAGTGTTGTGTCCATATATATTTAGGATATTCTGCAGTTGTTTGATGAAATATTCTGTAGATACCTGCCAAGTCCAATTGGTCTAAAGAGTAGTTTAAGTCCTCTCTTTGTTTATTTGTTACCTAGATGGTCTGCCCAATGCTGGGAGATTGGTGTTCAGGTTCCCAACTATTATCATATTGGGGTCTATCTCTTTCTTCTTTATATATCTGGGTGTTCCAGTGTTGTGTCCATATATATTTATTATTGTTATGTCTTCTTGATGAATAGATCCCTTTATAATTATATAATGGCCTTCTTTGTCTTTTTTATAGTTTTTGACTTATTGTCTATTTTATTCAATAGAAGAATAGGTAATCCTGCTCATATTTGATTTCCATTTGTGTGGTATATCTTTTCCATCCCTTTACTATTAGTCTGTGTGTGTTTTATGGGTGAGGTGAGTATCTTGTATTCAGCATATAGATGGGTCTAGCTTTTTAATCCCATCAGTCAGTCTGAGTCTTTTGAGTGGAGAATTTAATCCATTTACATTTAGGGTTGTTATTGAAAGGTATTGTTTTATTCCTGACATTTTAATTGCTTTTTGTATGTTTTACTTAAACATATTTTTTTCCTTTTTTCTTCTTTTATTTTTTGTCTTCGTTATTCATTGTTTTTTTGAGGTGGTATGGTATTGTTTCTTGTCTTTCTCATTTTCATATCTGTTATACTAATGATATTTGTTCTTGTGTATTCATGGTGGTGATTATCACTTTTTGGGTTTCAGGTGCAGCACTGCTTTAAGAATTTCTTATAGAGCTGTCATGTGGTAGTGATCTCCCACAGCTTTTGTTTGACTGAGAAGTACAATATTTTCCTTTCATTTCTGAAGTATAGTTTTGCTGGGTATAGTATTCTTGGCTAGCAGGTTTTTTCAATATTTTCCTTTCATTTCTGAAGTATAGTTTTGCTGGGTATAGTATTCTTGGCTAGCAGGGTTTTTTTTTTGGTTTTTTTTTTTTCTGTTAGTGCTTTGAAGATATCATCCCAATCTCTTCTGGCCTATAGAGTTTCTGTTGAGAAGTCTGCTGCACTGTTCATCTTATGGGGACTCTCTTGTAGGTGACTTGATGATTTTCTCTTACTGTTTTTAGGACTCTGTATTTTCTTTGAGTTTTGCCAAAGAAAATATCTCTACCAAAACCTGTCACGTTTTCTGCTATTATTTCATTGAATATATTTTCAATGCCATTTCCTTTCTCTTTCCTCTCCAGAACACTCATAATTCAAATGTTTGTGTGCTTAAGGTGGTCTATTAGCTTTCTGCTTTTCCTCATTTTTTTAATTGCTTTTTTTGTTTGGTTGTACACTAGGGTTATTTCAAAAAAAAATGTCTTCAAGATCAGAAGTTCTTTCTTCTGCTTTCTTTTTAAGGTATTTATCTCTTCGCAGATTTCCTCCTTTAAGTCTTTGATTGCTTTTTTTCATTTCATTGGATTCTCTAACTAAATCTTCTTATATCTCACTGAGTTTCTTTAAGATTGTTACTCAGAATTCCTTTTCATACATTTCCAGGGTTTCCTGCTTTACGGGATCTGGTACTTGAGAATTATTGTATTCCTTTGGCGATGTCATATTTCCTTGTTTTTTTGTTTTGTTTTGTTTTGTTTTTCATATTTCTAGTCTCTCTACATTGATGTCTAGTCATCCAGTAGAGCAGTTGTTTCTTTTATTGCTCTGGAGTGGGCTTTGAGGAGAGGGACTTCTGTCTGTAGATATGTTTTATATTGATTGTTGAGTAAAGTGCTTTAGTATTGGTTCTGGGTAGACACAGTAGTGTAGTCTCCACATAGGTACTTCTGCCATATTCAATGCTGCAGTTGTGTTAGAATGCCTCTGTGTGTAGGCACTGGGGCACTTTATGATTTCTTGCTGAGATTAGTGACACTATGCTGGGATGTCAAAGACATGTATGAGCTATTGCCATCTTGGTGCCTTGTCACTCTTTGGTGCCTCATCACTCTTTGATGCCTTGAAGCTCCTTGGTGTATTGTCACTATTTGGCTGGGATGGGTTACCCTAGGAAGACTTGTTGGCTCTCAGGCTAGTGTCCTGTGACCCTGATGGGTGCACTGGAGTATAGTGGATCTCCTCAGCTTGAATGAGTGACTCTGGGTGAGGTTTCTCTTTCCTCATTCCCATAGGCCAAGGCTTCTCCTCGGTCCTTGATTCCTTCGAAGGAGAGATGGGTTGGTAGTGGTTGGGAATTTTCTTCTGTACACTATTTGGCTATTCTGAGTTTTTGTATTCTCTGGGTACTTGGCATGTGTCTCTCCCTAGGTCAAGGCAGTCATGTGCACTGCACAGGGGGTGTAATACCCTCTGTGGGTTGGCCCCTGGGGGCCAGGTCTGCACTGGCTTACCTCTTTCTGGTGGCTCCATTTGTGACCCATTTTGTGTCAATGTGTGGTGGCAGTGGTGAATCTTGCCTATAGCCAGCATGATTGGTGCAGTGGCAATGGTGGTGGTGTTGTGGCTGCTGGTGGCAGTGGTGGGAGATACACTTCAGGGAATTACAGCCAGGTTTCCACACCCAGCTGGGTTGGCTACTGCATCAACATCAGCAGGGAATTCTGCCCATGGCCAGTCTTGCTGATGCAGTGTCATGGGCAGGATATTGCATGTGGCTAGTTTGGTTGGTGTGACAGTGTGGCAGCAGCCATGCTGTAGGTGACTATTGCAGGGGTCCCAGATGCAGCCAAAATGGCTTGTGCAGCAGATTTGGTGTGGGATCCTGCATGCAACCGGGGCTGGCTGGTGCAGTGGCATAGTCCAGGATCCCATGTGCAGCATGGTAGCATGGATGGCTGTGGTAGCACACTGCAGGCAGCAGAAGATCCTGCACCCGGCCAGGCTGGCTACTGCTTCAGCATCAGCAGCATGGGCCATGATCCTGTGTGCAGCAGGTCAAGTCAGCACTACAGTGTCAGTGTAGATGGCTACCAGCAGT
>NW_007731714.1:48383-50123 GCF_000696425.1 Galeopterus variegatus
GATCCTGTGTGCAGCAGGTCAAGTCAGCACTACAGTGTCAGTGTAGATGGCTACCAGCAGTGGCAGAAACTGGAGTTGTGCTGTAGGTGGCAACAGCATGGAGCAGGGTGAATCTCACTGTGGGAAGGTGGGTGACAGTCCTGGGTCCTGGCAATGTCACTAGCAAGTGTGGGGGTGGTAGAAGTGGGCCTATTCTGGTCTTCTCCTGTGGGATGACCACGTCCTGGGTTCCTCAAGTCTGCCATGTTCCCATAGTCCCCTTCAATTTAAGGTTTTGTTTTTGTGTCTGGGTTTTTAAAATCAAATATAATGATTTATTAGGACTTGAAAATAATTATTTTTATTGAAACATAATTGACTATATACATCTGTGGGGTACAGAATTTAATATAAATACCTGTGTGCAATATGTTAAGTTCAAATCAGGATAATTAATATATTCAGCATTAAATAATGTAATCATTTTTTGTGGCCCTTTACCAATTTCTCACCAACCCTGGTCCTACTCCCCCTTTCTCACCTTTAGTGGCCTCATTTCTGTTCTCTCCCTTTGAAAGTTCAACAAATGATTGTAATTGTAGTTTCTTTCTTTCTTTCTTTCTTTCTTTCTTTCTTTCTTTCTTTCTTTCTTTCTTTCTTTTCTTTACTTTTCTTTTCTTTTCTTTTTTAATTCCCTCTTATGAGTGAGGACATGTGGTATTTCTCTTTCTGTGCCTGGCTTGTTTCACTTAAAATAATTTTCTCCAAACTCATCCATGTTGCTGTGAAAAGCAGAATTTCATCTTTTTTATGGCAGAGTTCAATTTAAGGTTTTCAAAAATTGTTATGTTGAGGAAAAAATATTGCTATATTTTCTTTGAGATTAATGATATTAATCTCAATGTTCAACTGTGACTGTGATTTTCTTTAACCTATTTATTTCTATAACTAGTAAAAAGGGCTATATAAAATATTATTTTAAAGCCAATATATATGTCCAAAAATTGAGACTTAAATATCTAACCTGCTTTTGATTTTTTAGCAACAATAAACAGTGACTTTTGGTAGTGATTTGTGTGCTCTGCACATGGTATTTAATGGATACTGCTTGAATGAAAGTAAAAGGACAGACACGACTTAAGGGAAAAAGAGAATTGAAATGGGAGATGGATTTGGCTTTGTTAGGAATAAAGATAATACAGCCTTAAAGTGTAATTTAAATAACGGCTTTAGGTAGTTAAAACACCTTCAACCTGGTAATCAAATAACTTTTAATAGTTAGTGAAACTGACAGAATAATTGTCTTCTTAGTCATGAGAAATGTGCTTTAAAATTTAATCGTAGGCCCAGAGTTGAAAGTAAACAATCTTATGAGAAAATCACAATTAATATAAAGCATTTGCAAACAATTTGCCCTCTGTCGAAAGAACTCTTCATAGATATTCACATCATGGTTGAGCTCACGTAGATCTTTTCTCTGCATACTTCCCATGTGTCTACCCAGGCAGATATTTAATTAGCATATGCCTTCAATTGAAGAAAAATTTTTAAAAATCCATTAATTACTGTTAGATTTTTCATTATGCTTAAAGTCACTGAAATGGAAAGATTGGAAATGGAACTACAATTCCAAGCTTGAATGCCATGACTATTTTATTATTTGTGTAGTTTTGTCAGAATTTTAAGAAAAAGTTGAGCCTATTCTTTAGTGCATATTTGTTTATTCATAGGAAAAGTGATTTCAACCTTATCTTTTTTAGC
>NW_007731714.1:51457-52956 GCF_000696425.1 Galeopterus variegatus
GGTATTCATGCCAGCTTCTTGGTTTTTTTTCCTGTCCTTTCCTGGCTGAGGAAATCAGAGTCCATGGGTGGTGAGTCACATCTAATCCAGTGCTACAGTTGTCTATCTGTAGAAGCACAGTAAGGATAATTTAATTCTTTCAGGCAAATAGACTTTCTCAGCCCTTCTGTGAGGCCTTTTATGTTTTTTCACTATTCCTTTAATGAGGATTGAGGAAGGCTCAATCCATTGGCTTCTCCATTGAGGATTGCACTGTAGGATGGGGGCTGAGCCCCTTTGGCTTCTGGAATGGGGACCCTACAAGGGAATATTTCAGCGGAAATTTTTTCCCAACTCCTCTAAGATTATATTTCTGATTTGATTATCTTAATTTCATGGGTCATTTTCACTCTATTGGCACCCTCTCTCCTGTTCTCCTGCAGCAGACTACACATTTCACCATTAAGGTGCTAATTCAGTTCAATATATTGAAAAAGACAATTTATTAAAGAAAATTTAGAACTTCTATGACCTCTTGGGAAACTTGGATGTCCCCATCTGGCTCCTCTAAGACTTCCCCCACTTATCAACACCCCACTTCTCCTCTTTATTACATTTGATCTTCCCTTTACCTCCCTTGGGTCCTTGAACTGTCTTCTCGAACACCCTTATCTCCTCCACTCCGCTATTTANATTCTTTAGTGCATATTTGTTTATTCATAGGAAAAGTGATTTCAACCTTATCTTTTTTAGCAATGAAGTTTCTATAACTTCTTCATTTAGTTGTGTTTGCTTATGATATTTTTATTATTTGGATATATAAGAAAGCCATAAATAATTGTTATTTATCATTATTCCTTTCTTAGTTTTCTAAAACCTGAGTTTTATAGACAGAAATATTTTAACAAATTTTAAAGCAATTAATTGATTCTTAAATGGGCAGTGGCTTATATTAAGAAGACATACACAATTTGAACATTTAAAATAGTAATCAAATATTATGCAAGTTTTCATAATTACTTCATATTGACAATGTTGAAATTTACCTGAACCCTGTGCTTTTTGAAGACAATGGTGATTAAGAAACTCCCACCTTTCTGAGTTTCAGGATATGGATTATGGAAAGAATTGTCCTCCTGTATAACTTAGATAAGTGGATGACACCATTGTTTACTATGAAATGGCCAGATTTAGACTCTCCAAATTCCTGTTTTTTGCCCATAAATTTTGGATAAACTGTTTATCCCCTAAACAATCTGGAAAGAATGCCCTCTAACTTAACCAAAATTTAGTTAGGCTTTTGTCCTTCCCACTGTACCCTGAACCTTTACTTTCCCCTGAGATAAAACAAGCATTGAAACACAAACTCCTTAACGACCCCACCTGATCAAAAGACATTTCAGCTGCTCATTCCACTCCCCGACACCTAGTCTTTCTAGCCTTGTTTATTCCTACTTATAAAAAGAAAGTGCTTTCTTCCTGATCTGTGAGATGCTTGTAGATCTGATGGTCAAGGTGAT
>NW_007731714.1:54014-66306 GCF_000696425.1 Galeopterus variegatus
AAAAAGCTAATTGAAAGCATGCTGGATTTTTACTTACTCAAACGGGCTTTGGAAATACCCCAATGACTACTTGATTTCTCCTCAATCTCTCACCCAAAATTGAGTCCACAGCCCTTATCATGGCACAAGAAATTTTAAAGATCTTTTCCAGAAATATTGGTGAGAACCATCAATCTTCATATTGACCAGATAACCTCAATTTCTCTGACCTGCTAAAAACATAATTTTTTTTTTGTGCCCGGAAAGGGGATCGCAACCCTTGGCTTGGTGTCGCCCGCACCACGCTCAGCCAGTGAGCGCACAGGCCATCCCTATATAGGATCCAAACCCGCAGCGGGAGCGCTGCTGCACTCCCAAGTGCCGCACTCTCCCGAGTGCACCACGGGGCCGGCCCTAAAAACATAATCCTGATAAAAATATGAAAGTGGGGCAAGGTGGAGAGCAAAATTTTTTATATACAGCAGCAAGATTTTTATTTCTGAGTTTAAAATATGCCTATTTATATGTCTGTGGGTATGTTTTATATGTGTAATATTTCCTACCCTCAGATGATGTTACCAAATTATTATATAAAACAATCCTTAAAGGAGCTCTATTCTTATTGGCTTTGTAATAATAAACCCCTATATACATTATATATTCTGTAATTCCTAGATATTAAGAATACTAAACTTCTAATACTTTCAGTAATATTTTTTATAAACTAACACCAATGTTTCAATTTTACATACGTTTTGCCTTTCATTTTTATGGTGCATAGAGGAGAGATAGATGATAGACAGACAGATGGATGTATGGATGGATGGATGTTAATCTGTTAATGAACATGTTCATTTTCAACAAATTGAGAAGTTGTACTATAAGAAAGTATATGCCTATAAAAAGCTGTGAGAAGTATATTTGTACACGCTGCTTGTCTGCTACAAAATACTAATTTATGACAGAAAACTCACAATTATCTACCTCATAATTTTATCTGTAAAATAGAAGTCATTATAGTTAAAATTTGTAACCAATATATGTAAATAAGAATTTACTGGGAGGGAATAATGAAAGCAAGAAAAAAAACTTTAGCATGTAAATTATAGAGGATCTGTTTTTATTAAGGAAAAGAGTGTAGTTTTGTCTTAAAGTAAAATGACTACATGTTCCAGAATGAGAAACAAATATGTATTGGTCTAAATTTGAATGAATATAGAAAGCTGTAGAAGGTTTGTAGAAAAATAATTTTATCTGTTGTGATTAAAGCTGACTAAAGTTTCGTGAATTTATTTATAAAAAGAACTTTAGTATCAAATACTGATTTGCTAACACATCCTAGCAGAACTAGAATTTGGCTTTCTCTCTGTTAAAATTATGAAAGTTTCTTGTATTATTGGTTTACTCTTAATAAGAATTATGAAAGGTTTGTCTTTACCTTTTAAGTAATCTGTCTAGGAGGGAAAGATTCTTTCCTTTTATCAGAATAATTTCTTGTGCTTTTGTTGACTTTATTATGTCCTTGAGTATTTAAGAGAATCAACTGCTTTCACTTTTGAAAGAACTAAGGTTCTTAACAGTTATGTTACCTCCTATGTTTACTGTTAAAACCTCTTGTTGACCCTCTCATTAAGTAGGCAGCCAAGTATTTTCTCACAAATTCATGATACCATTTAATCAATTTCTCAAAACTTCTTAACTTCTGCCATTTTTGCTTTCCTAAAACAAATCCTAAATAATATCTTTTGCAACTAAAATTATCTTTAGGATTTACCAGAAGGCCCTGCTACAAATAATTAAAGTTATTTCATAGGTTATTAGTAGAATAGGAGGATTGTCAAATCAAAAGAGATGGTAAGCATTCCTTTAGTTAAATTTGTTGTATGGGTAAAGTGTTATAAATATAAATATTTCAGAAATTGTGTAAAGTTCACAGAGATTTACTGATGCCTTTGACATATATGATATACTTCTATTTATCAGAGTCCTGGGACTGTTTTGCCTGATATTACACAACAAAAGTATAGTTTTATTATTCATACCTTCTGTTGTTTTTTAAATGTTAATTTGGATTTATTTCTTTAATTTGAATCTACTACATTCTAGGGTAATGGTTTTCAACTGGGGATTCACATCACTTATTTTATGAATATACAGATGTTTAGGATCTACTCCAGACTTACGGAATGTCTTTACTAGACAATATTGACATATTCTTTATATATTCTAGCTATATGCTTGTTATATTCACAGTATATGAAGTTTCAGAATTTTCAGATATATCTGAAGACTTTTTCTCTATATAAATAATACATTAATCCATTTTCATAAATTAGATGTAATATCCACTCTTATTTGACAGTATAGTTTTATTATGTTTACAGATATTTTGTCTAAATTTTTTTATTCACTATTTTGTTTTACATACTTCAAAAAAATTCGCTTGTCAGTTGCATTATTTTTATAACGAACTTTCATCAGATCTTTTACTTCTGACAATTATCTATATATGTTAATCATAGCCGTTTTTTGTTTTTCATTCTCTACAGAAAGATTTTTTTTTTCTTTTTGTCTTTTTTCGTGACCGGCAACGGATTGCAACCCTCAGTGTCACGCCCGTACTGGACCGGGACCGGCAACGGGATCGCACCCCTCGGTGTTGCGCCCGCCCCTCGCTCAGCCAGTGAGCGGGAACCGGTCTGTATGTGGGATCCGAACCCTCAGCGGGAGCGTCGCCACACTCCCAAGCAGCGCACTGTAGCACTGCGCCACCGGGCTGGCCCGAAAGATTTTGGTTTTACTCTCATGCTTACCTGAAAGTGCTTACAAATCAGACACAGNGCCACACTCCCAAGCAGCGCACTGTAGCACTGCGCCACCGGGCCGGCCCGAAAGATTTTGGTTTTACTCTCATGCTTACCTGAAAGTGCTTACAAATCAGACACAGGCTAGAGTGCTTCATCTGTGACACAGAACAACTTCTTCAGAGACCCATGGAAAGGGATCATACCAGTTACTCCCAGGCACAACATTCTTGAGAAAATTGCTTAAATAACTTCAAGATCATACCACTGAACTGAACTGAGATTTCCAGAACTCTACTGGAGAATAAGGTAGATTCATAGAGCTGAAAGCCAAAGATTAATTGGAATAAGAATTAGTTACATAGGACTGGATTAACTGATGAAGGCTGATTATGGGTTTTGTCTGAAATACTGCCGATATTTTAATATTCTATTTTCTGGGTATAAAAATCCCCTTTCTCTTTTATCAAGCTATATGTAACTCATGACATTTGTAGAGTATGCTTTTGTAATTAGAAAGAAAACATTTACCTTTTCCTCTCTGCTCAACCCCTACAAAATTCTCAAAGTGTAATTAAATATTCTTAATTATTTTTTAGTTGCAGAGGTTTAATAAGAATCTATCCTTGTTAAGCAGAAATAATCAGAAACATTGGTTATGTAACCAAGGCTTTGACTGGAATGCCATGTTTTAGAATGATGCTCCTTTAACAGATATGACCAGACCAGACAGTTTGTAGAAACTAAGGTTGACTTTTATGCAGCCAAGGCTTACAAAACCCTTTTGGGAAAACTGGCCTAAAACCTGGCTTTCCACATGGGTAGGGAAGGTTACTTTCTGAAAGGCCTAGGAATCTTAGGATATTTGGGGAATCGCAGAAGAGAGTAATTCGCTCAAATTTATCAGTACTGCAGGGGAAATTTGATGGCAAATTCTTGGCTTATATTCCTAACCTCAAGACACTTTTAGAAGTTCAATCTGAGATTTCTTATGAGAACTTTCAGCAAAGCAAACTTTAAAATGCTTGTATAGGGCCGGCCTGGTGGCGCACTGCTACAGTGCACCGCTTGGGAGCGTGCCGGCGCTCCCGCTGAGGGTTCGGATCCCACATACAGACCGGCCTCTCACTGGCTGAGCGAGGTGTGGGGACAACACCGAGGGTTGCGATCCTGTTGCCAGTCCTGGTCTGGTACGGGCACGACACTGAGGGTTGCGATCCGTTGCCGGTCACGAAAAAAGACAAAAAGGAAAAAATAAAATAAAATAAATAAAATAAAATAAAATGCTTGTATAGATAAGTATCATTGTTGCTGAACCTATGCGAATAATCAGACCAAATCTGAAGTTGGCCTTATTTTGTAATCAAAAATAATCTTTCCATAAGGTTGTATTTGACCAAGGGAAAGGAAGAGTGATTTTAGAGAGTCATTTTTCACGTCAACAGAAAACTATATATAGCTTGTCCTTCTGGGTTATAGTATTCTGGTCCCATTCATTGTCTTTTGGTTATTTTTGCAACTCTTTATAAATTGCAGATAACTGACGTACATGCAAACTCTGTTTTGTGGAGATTCAATTGACTTCTCCCACTGTGGAAAAACCTGTTTTGTTGCATATCTATAATTTGGAATAGTTCCTCTTACCTTGCATAAATGGAAACTCTTAATGAATTCTCAAGTCTTCCCTTTTCCTTCAATATCTGGTTACAACCAAACTAATGTTTCCAATTTTTCTTCCCCTTTGGTTCCTCAGCCCTAACATATCATTACAGAAAATTAAACTCTGAGTGCCCATGTCCTTAGTGGTCCCTCCAAAGAATCAACTGACTGCAAAGAAAAACATTCCCTGATAAACTATCCAATCATGCCTCCTGCTCATCCCACTCCCCTCTCTTCATATCTGGCACTTTTTAGACTTTTTTTATTCCTCCTTATAAAAGAGTTCTTTCTTTCTCACTATCAAGACACTTGCAGATTTATGGCCATAGCATTCCCCCTATTCCAATAGTTTTTTTGAACAAAGTCTCTTCTTACCTAAGTCTAGATTTAGTTTTTATTTGACACTGTCTTCTATTCTGTTGCTCTTACCCAGAATTGTCTCTTCTCCCACTTTCCTATAGTTGAAATCTCCTCCTATTTAAATCGGAAATCAAAGACACATTATCTGTGAAGATTTTGCTCATCTCCCAGACAGAATTAATTGCAAGTTATTTTATTTGAACTTTTATTCACCCACTCTCTCTTTATAAGAATTGCTTACCAGATTTTGTCCCAAATTAAAAGTTTAGTTTCTTAAAGCTAGGGAACCTGTCTTATTCACTTTCTTTTTTACAGTCTCTTTAAAAGAATAAACACTCATTGTGTCCTTTCCATTTATTGATGTAATCTAGGGTTATCACCCTCCCACTACCCCATAGGAAAGATGGTGTTTTAGGCACATTTTGGATGACATTCATCCACTAATTTATTATATTTAATTGGAAAATATTAATTTCTCCACTCCACAGGACATTAAACAGAAATCATAGAAGTGATCTCAAAATTCCTTATATAGGTACCTTTTCTCTTTACCTGAATATGTTCAAGTTAGGTTTGACTCTGAACATATAAACATTGTTTAGAATTTTAAACTGTGTATGCAAAATTGTAATCAAATATTCAAATTTTTTTATATATCCTAGTTAACATATCAACACAAACTAGGTAATTTTTAACCATGCTACGGTATGTGTCTTTAAATGTTTCTTCATTCCTCCATGTTCATTTATATTATGTGGCATAAGAGAGTAAGAAAATCAACAACTATCTTAGACTAAGTTATGTCTATAGTAATCATATAATTTCTTAAAATCTTCTGTGAAAAAAATAAACTACTTATTCCCTCCCATTTGTTTCTTATATTTGCTGATGACAGTTTTTTCTCTACTTGTTGTTTCAACATCATGCCAAATTATGAGAATTATTGTTTCAGACCTTAGTTGGTTTTACTGCAAAACCCACCCTTGTTTTGTCAGTTACCAAGGAACAAAAATACAGGCTGTGCTCCTGTATGCTTGAGCATCTATTTTTTGAAGAAGTATAGTAATAGGAAGGAATGGGATTAAAGGGAATAGCAAGTAACAACATTACAGAGATTAAAGCAAAGAAATCATAGGCTATGCCAGGGTTAGGCATAGTTCCAAGACCAAGGAGATTTGATTTAGCTTTCACATTATATTAGTTAGTGTTCAGTGAAGCTGCTGTAACAAAAAGGCCCCAAAATACAGTAGAAAAACAATATAGAAATGTATTTATCTTTCACATAAAAGATCATAAGAAGTAGATCCAGAGTTGGTAGGGAGTTATCCACCTTTGTGTTCAAGTATCTATTTCATATGCAGGTATTTTACACCATCTCTGGGCTACTGGGTATGGAAGAGTCAGAAAAGCACACACATTCCTCTGAAGTATAGCATAACTTCTCATATCCCATTGGCCAGAAAATATATATTTTCATAGTAAGCTCCATAAAAGGCTTGGAATTGTAGTCTCTAGCAAAGCCCATTTCTGTTAGTACACGGGGGAACCATAAATATTAGTAAGCAATTATGGATCTCTGCCACTCAGGCCAAACTGAGAGAAAATGAATTTGTGGTGATCTAAATCAGTGTGGAAGTGTTATGCCTATAAATAATCTATGTATTTTCAGCAACAATTCAGCTGTAGATCCATGGGAAAAGATATGACAACAGAGAGGTAAGAATACATTGATCTGCCTTGGCCTGATTATTCGACGATTTAGGTAGGCCTGTGGAAATATTCAGAGTAGCCTTATTTAACTTGCAAGTGGGTGATTTAAAGATATATACATGGGTATGTGCACATATACACACTAAAGCAAGCTCATTAGGCTTCTGGCTTTATACTTCCATTTCTGACTATATCTATAGGCTTCTATCAGCCCCCGAAGACTTAGAACTTCTAAATGAGACCTGATTATGTAGAAATTATTTTATTAAAAGACAAAACTATGATGTTTGCATAAAGCTAATTCTCTTAAGTTTGAAAAAATTGCACCAGAAATATGGAGATAAAAGATTGTACTGAAGGTAAGGCCAAACAAAAATATCCAAATTTGCTTGTTAAAAATGAGCATTTCCATATCAGCCAGCTGCCAAAAAAATGAGTATTAAAGTCCAAGAACTATGCTACCAATTAACATTGTGCTTATTTATCCATTAAGGTATAATCTTTTCTTTGGCCTTATCATCATTCTATCATAATATATTAAACTTAATATCCTCAGACCTTGACAATTTTAATGCTGTATGCTAGAATTTTTCCCCAAATATAACTAAGCCCATGTTATTCATTTACTTAAAACTAAAATTACACCCAATTATTCTTTCATTTTATTTTACCTATTTTAGAAATGATCGTGACTCATTACTCTTGTAGTCTTCTTGAATATTTCTATTTATGATTACATCAGTAAAATGTCAAAATAATCCATTTGGTTAAGAGATAAAATAAGTTTTCAGAAGTTATTGAAAGGTGATGAACAAATTGTTTAACATTATTCAAACTATTTTGAAGTTCTGTGGACTATTTACACAGCTATCCTTAAATTTTCAAAACTTGAAATATTAAGCAAGTAAGTCAGGGGACTTCTGATGTCTGATAAAGTGGTAATTAGCACATACTTTTGGGTTTTTCCCATATAATCTACTCCAGAGATATTACAGAAGCAATAGAGTAGCATAAATTTGAAGATTTAATATTAAAGAGTGAGAAGCCTGGGAGATTAAAGGCTGCTGTGAATTGGGACATGTATAAGAGAAAGAGGGTGGGCGGCAGAGGATCTAGCATACTTGTTAACAGCATTCTGGGAGAAAGGTGCTTTGCAGTGGGTGGCCCTAATGGAAAAGAATTTTAAATTCTAACTGTAGAACCATGTTATCTTGAATATACCATTGCTTGCCATCATCACAGAAATCTCTAACAACATCGTAAGCATTGGCCCTGACGGCCTGAATTGCTGATGGAGCAGGTGTGGAACAGGATGGGAAGTTCAATGCTTCATGTCCACCTCCTCCAAACTGGGGGCTAGTGATATGCCACTTAGATAAAAAAAAAAGCTTTTCTGAGTACTTCTTTTTCTGAGTACTTTTTGTTAGAAGAAATTACTAATTATTTCCCAGGATCCATTCAAACTTTCTTTCCTTTAATAATAGAATCACCTGAATTTTAGCCGTGCACCAGTCTGCCCTAATAGATACTGTATTTCCTACCTTCCCTTGCAACTAGGTGTGGTCATATGATGCAATTTTGGTCAGTGGAATATAAGTGGAAATGATATTTATAACTTTTAAATTATGTCTTTAAAAAGGAAAATTTCTTGTCCTCTTTTCTTGCTACATACAAATGACAACACGTATAACAGTCAGCTTGGACCCAGGGACACTTTTGTCCAGTGTCTTTCAATGATTTTCTAGTGAAAAATAAAAATTAAAAAAAAACAAACAAAAAAACAATCCTATCTCTCATCTTTGGACTATTAAGTGAGAGGGAAATAACATTTTATTGTATTTACGTCATTGTAATTTTGCATCTCCTTGACACAGAAACTTAACCTAGTCCCTAAGAAATTCGAAATATAAGAAGGAATCCAGTACCAGAGGGGTGGTCAGATAGAACGGCAAGATAGATATGGAGTTGATACAAGGTTTCTGTGGTTCCTGAGATTCTTGAGCCTGAAGCTCATTCCCTAAATGTAACTTAGTCTCACCAGGAGGGACATAACTAGGACCTAGTTGGCAGTGGAAAGCCATTAAAGGCTTTTAAACTGGTCATGAAATGAATTGATGCCTCAGAAAAGACCAATTTAGCTTCTCTGAGAATGAGTTACAGAGTTAGTACTCATTATGAGGTACTGAAATAGTTCATAAGATAGATAATCTTACCTTGGAAAAAGAATGGCGGTGGTTGATGTGAACAGTGTATATATTTGAGTATATTGGGAGGGAAGTCACCATTAGGGAGAGATATTATTCCTAATTCCACCGATTTCTATAGAGAAAAAAATATTTCCTCTTTATTCTTTTTGTAGGGAAAATTATAGTGGGAATACTTCCAGCTTCTTACTTCTCTGTTCTTATTTCTCCTTTTGGATCTGGTGCTAACAAGTAAGGGCTTCCAGAATATATCTATTTCTTGCACTAAGCGGCCTATCCAGGAATTCAAGCCTGTGTTTTATCCACAGTTCACTGAGTGGATAACCTTATTTAAATGTGAGGTATTAGGAACCTTATTTTGGACACAATTCTAAATCAAATTGTCAAATCCAGCTGTTCTTTTTTTTAGAGAAGATATAGATTTTCATCTTACATCTTTTTTACTTAAGAAGCTCCTAACTCAGTATAAGTTGATGGTTATTATTTTGGGATCCTGACATTCCCAATAATCATAATTCGGCTACAGACATATGAAACTTGAATGGATCTGTGAGATCCAATTAGAGATAAAAAATTGATAATAGTATATACCAATTTGGAAATTAGAAGATAGTTCTAGGCCTAAAATAAAAATGTGGGACTTCTTAAAGGACAAAAGAAAACATGAATCCATTTAGAGATTATATGTATAATGAGAATAGTATAGAAACCAGGGCTGATGCCTGAAGAACTCCGAAGTTTAGGTTTAAGACAAGAAAGAGTGAATTACAAACATGGAGAGAAGATAGAGAGAGGAGAAACATCCAAAATAGTAGAAAGAAATCCATTATACTGTGCAGTAGAGGCCATGTAAGATATGGATAAAATATTTCTATCAGATCTGTCAATATAAATAAATATCAATGCATAAATACAAAGCCTTATGTATATTTATGAACATTAATTAATAATTGTTCCACCCTCTTACAGAAAGTCTTTGGAATTTTGTGTAATCAAATACATCAATATAACAAAAGAAATACCACATATACCACATCAAGGGATACAAAAAGGAGCCAAATAATGAACTATTTGGACTCTATTATAAAACTAATATTCTACTGTTTATGAAGATTGAAATTTCAAACAACCACTTCATTTATGCAAAAATCTTGGCTCTGAAATTATGGTCAGATAAGAAACTGAGAAAGCAAATTCATTTTGGAAACATATGTTTTAGTATAATATAAAAAGAGTTAATGTTTTTTATTATTATATTGAAATATTTATACATGGGAAATATGAAAATATTATAATTTAATATATTACATAATATCAGATAAATGTATGATTATAGAACTTTTTTATGATTGAGTAATTAATACAATAAAAGCTATCTATATACAAACATGGTTATATTTGAGTTTTGTGGTTATCAATGAATGTTGAATACAGCTATAGAATTTTTAAATTTTTTTTGTTCTCTAAAACAGTTTGACTTTACTGTTTATCCATATTCTAAGATCTATTTATCAAGTCTTTGTGATTATTGCATCATATCCATTATATAGTATTCATTATATATAATAAATATGTATAATTTTGTATGTATTTTCATAAGTACTGAGCATGATCTGTCTTACCTAATTGGTTTATTAGTGTGTTTACCTTAAACGTAAGTATGCTCAGTGATAAATTCCTGGTAGGTTACCTTCCTAGAATTGTCTAAGGATTTCTAGGGTTTACTCAGTTTAAGAGTTCAGTCCAACTATTGTGTATCAGGAAGAGAGAGAAAAAAGAACTTGGATTAGATTGAAAATATCTGTGTCAGGTTTTTATCTAAATTGTCTCACTCAATACCCATTACAGTATATTTCAGTTTACCTTTTTGTATAATAGTATACAGAAAACTAAAAAATACCATCCTTGACCTAACTTGCAGCCAAAGTGTAGCATGTCACTTAATTCCTGGCAATGCAATCATGTAAGAAAGTAAGTCCAGTGGCTGAGGAGTCTGTTTCTTTTACTTGGCTTTTACTAAAAAATTAAAGGGTTAATTAAGGCTTGGAATCTACAAAGCCACTTCATTTATACCGAAGTCTGAAGTCTTGATTTACGATCAGCTAAGAAAGCATGATGAAGCAAACCATTTCTGAAAAGAAACTGTTTTATGGTGCAATAACAAAAAATAACCAACTTCCCCATCACTACTGAGTAGGAGGTCAGGATGGGCTGAGGGGTTGTATAACAATGGTGAAATTCTAGTTTGTACTTTTTTGTTTCCTGCCTATGAGATGGCATTGGCAATAGCAGCTGTGGCTTTACTGGAGTAGTCAAGTGATGTGTTGGGAATTTTTTCAAACTCTTTTGGCAAAGTTCGTGGTCATCCTGAAGACTGTAATTTATGTAACATCTCATATAAAATTATTTTGTAAGTAAAAAGAATAGTCTCTGATGTCTGAAACTAAAAACAGAGATTGATATAATTATTGGAACCAATATTGAAAGCTTTGGCTAACTATTAAGATGTGAAGAATACAGGAAAGTTGGAGTGGCCTGCCTGATCCTGTCAATACCAGACAGCTCAGAGAAGGAAAAGTGCAGCCCCAAAGTGTTAACCTCAAAGGTAAATTCAGGGTCAGAAAAATGGGAAAACTTTTTATTTTTAATAGCCACAGGACTTAATGCAAATCTGATTATGAAAATCTAATTCATAGTGTTTACCTTGCACCTTCCTGAAATACAGGATATGTTGAAATTAAAACCTCATCAAGTTCCAAATATAAAAGCAAAGACATTGTTTAGTATATAGTAGAATTTCAAAATTCAAAATGGACCCACGTGGCACAGTGGAAGAAAATCTGTTCTAACGTGATTTTCTGTGTCTAATAAAACAAGTACCTGTAAAATTCTTGTGCTAAACATATTTAAATTTCTTCCTCACTCAGAATGCTACAAATTAAATTATAAAATTAAAATTTATTTTTTACAATTGTACCTCTGTGCTTCCTAATTTTATTACTTTGAAGTCTTTTTATCCACAATATTAATGAGAGGACATCTATATGATAATATTTTACTCTGAAACCTATACCTTTAATTGCATAAACTATAATTTAATTTAATTCTTGAAATTTATTTTAGTTGTTAAAATGACATATTAACACAAGGATATGTGAGTAATAAAATAAGCATCCAAAATGCAAAGTCAATATAAATGCTTCATTAATTACTCTAAAAGAATGCTAGTATTAGTTCTTAAATCAGAGTGTTTTACTTATACTAGTAGGTACTTACAATAAAACAAATGAAAGTTGTAAGATTATTTCATACATAAACTCTATAATTCAACCAAAATGTTTCTTCGTCGAGGAAAGAGCATTAAATGGGCATCAGTATGGCATAAATATACCTAAGAAACTCAATTATATTTTAAGCTACTGCAATCACCTTGTGTTTCCAAACATTAAATCTTAAACTTTTAACCTACTTTCCAGAAGTACATACCAGAGTATGCTTTTTCAAACATAATTCTTATTCTCACATACATATTTAAAATTCTTCAATAACTCCCATTGTTCTTAAGATGATGATTAA
>NW_007731714.1:66895-68362 GCF_000696425.1 Galeopterus variegatus
TACCTAAGAAACTCAATTATATTTTAAGCTACTGCAATCACCTTGTGTTTCCAAACATTAAATCTTAAACTTTTAACCTACTTTCCAGAAGTACATACCAGAGTATGCTTTTTCAAACATAATTCTAATTCTCACATACATATTTAAAATTCTTCAATAACTCCCATTGTTCTTAAGATGATGATTAAATTCTTCCTATGGCCTACAGGGTCTTGCATGATCTGATTCCTGCCCTCTTATCTAAACCCATTTCACAATCTTTTTCCCTTGTTACAAACTGCTGCTGTGCCCCAGTACAATGATTTCCTAAAACAATTTTCTTCCCCTCCATACCTTAGGCAAGGTATACTTACCCTTCATTTTCTCAGAAAAGCCTTCTCTGGACTTTCAGACTAAACTGAGCTATGTTTCTCTATAATGTGCTCTCACAGCATCGTGTGTTTTGCTTTACAACTTAGTTATATCTGGAATGTCTGATAAAGTATTTCCAGTTATACTCTGAGTTCCATTTATACAAAAATTATTCTATCTTTGTGTTGTTGTTGTTAATAATTATAGGCTCAATGCCCATAATTTTACCTGTGCATAGTTGGTACGTATTTAATGCTTTTTGCATAAAGAAATGAATTGCATCACCATAAATTGCAGAACCAATTTATGTAAGTGTGTTAACATTAATAATCACCTTTTTCTTCTTATTAGATAGTGTATACAGCATAGTTTCTAAGGCAGATGGCGTCCTATGAAAATGTTATGCCCAGACATTGTTCTCCTGTGTTCTGCGTCCCATCTCCATACCTCCTAGAAAACGTTAAGCTCAAGAACAGTTGCTGTCATTCAATCTGTTCATTTACAAATACCAATTTAAGATAAAAAAAAAAANAAAAAAAAAAATACTATCCCTCAATGCAATTTAATTAATGAAAATATCTTGTGGAACTAATTTAAAGAAGAACTTATTGATGAGTTGATAATATATAGATAAGAAAGTAAATTAATTCTTTTTGAAACTAAAGAATTAAGATGAAAGAAATTCAACTTATCAGTTGATAAATGTTCATTGAGCTCTTACTATGTTTCTAAAACTTTTTATTTTTTCTTAATTTTTGTTTATTTCTTTTGCATTGAGTATATAGTGATAAAGAAGGACAATTTGGATTTGATACAGAATTTAGCTTACTCGTATAAGCTAAATTTGATATGGTGTCTTAGTGTAGAATTAGAAGTTATAGTTCAGCAGATTGGTGAAGGTAAAGAAGATCTAGATGGATTATATGTAGATTGCTATTTGCTGTGGACTGAAAGTCCCTCCAAACTCCTTGAAACTTAATCTTCACTGTGACAGTGTTAAGAGGGTGGGGAATCCTATTACGGTAATTGAAATGTGGGGTCTTTAAGGAGTGATTAGATTGTGAGGACCATGCCCTAGTGAATGGATTGATCCATTGATGGATTAATGGCAGTCAA
>NW_007731714.1:69333-74036 GCF_000696425.1 Galeopterus variegatus
CAAGTAGTTCCAGAAAATGAAGAAAAATAGTAAATTATTTGACAGGTAAAACTACAATTATTTATTTGAAATATTAAAAAATACATAAAAATATATTATTATATATTAAATATATGTTAAACATATATAAAAATATATACATATACACGCACTCTGAATAATGTATTTTCAGATCTGATTGTTATATATGCTAATAAAGAGCAAAGAAAAAATGGTAAATTTAGCTAATAAATTAGAGAAAATTGTTTAGATCCCATAATTGTAACACAGAGAGACAGCCAAATGATACCAAATGTTAGAAAGCCAAAACCAGTATTTTCCAGATGATGTATTTGCAGATAGCATGCAGTGTGTTGCCTTATTTTGCAAAGCAGAGCAATGTGAATTGGCCTCCGTGTCCAGCAAGAACCTTGTGAAAGGTTTTTCTTTCTTCTGAGGCAGCTGTGGCAGAGTCCTAGCAGGTGACAGCACCTTTAGAAATAGTCTCTGTATACAGTTAAGAACTCCTTTTGGCTCCATTTGCTACTGACTGTGTAGCATATAAACTTGATTCCTGTATATATCTTGGAAATTCTGTAAGATAACTATTATAAAATTTTCTTGTGTTTACACTAGCTCAAAAGAATCCTGCTCTATACAAAAAAGACCCTTGAAAGATATAGAAGTATTCTTAACTAACTGTCCTATTCTCCCCCTCTCAATCTGTCCTTATCTTAGTTATACAAGCACAGAAGACATTAAATGATCATTTTTAATGCTGTCTTTCTATATGCAGTTTTATGAAGGTAACTCTCATTAGTATCCTAGATTTGTCTTCCTTTGCATAGACATGTTAGAAGGGGGTTGGGATGGGTGTGGAAACCCAAAGTGCTATGTTTTTTCATAACCTGGCATTCTTTGGTTCTGCTTATTAGGAACCTGATATCAGAAGGAAGGAATCTAGCATGAAATGTATTATGAAGGGCATTCCAAAGAAATCACTAGGGTTAGAACTGTAAGGAAAGTGACACAAAGTAGAGGTTGCCCAAGCAGGGCCACCGTAGATAGATAAATTTTTACTTATCAGCTTATCAAGTAGCTGTTTGTAGAAAGCAGGGAAGTTAGGAGTGGGGGGCATGGTGGAATGTAAAAGTGGTATACTTAAACAATACATGATTTTGGTGAACTCAGAATTCAAGATGTCAAATGTAGTTAAGAAAATTATTCAGTCCATAACACAAGAGTAACAGAGTGGTCAAATGTCTAAAATTTTGATTAAAGAAGAATATGCAGATCAATGGACCATAAGAGGGTGGTAAAGGCAAAGCTCACAAGAATTTTATTGCCTCACTGGGGCCTTTAATTGGCATAAGTTGGCAAACTGTATCTGGAATGAAAACTTTGAAATGCCATAATTTAGGAATATGCAAGAGATACAGTTTGTGAATCTAATTTGGAGATACCAATTTATAGTTAAGGTTGCAAAGGCAGGTATTGACTGTATTTGGGAGGACAGTCAACTGAACAGGTTCTAGTGATCAATCAAAGTGATGTAGACCATATATTTGGCTTAGCTTGTTAATTATACATCAGTAAGTAATAGAATAAGTTAAAAACATTAACTTCATTGATCATTACAAAAATACCTGTTGAGAATCCAGGAATAATCACAAGGGAATATAGATATGTGGCTATCCTACACTCTTATCTTAAACTGTATGGGCTTCTATAACAAAACATGATGATTGGGTAGCTTACAATAAGCAGAAATTTATTTCTCACAATTCTGGAGGCTAGGATATCTAATATTAAGGAGCGAGTAGATTCCGTGTCTCCTGAGGGTAAATTTCCTAGGTCAGAGATGACATCTAGTTGTGTCCTTACATGGTGGAAGGGGCAAAGGAGTTCTCTGGAGCCTCTTTTATAAGAATACTAATCCCGTTTATGAGGCCTTGACTTTTATAACCTAATCATCTCCTAAGCCCCCATCTTCTAATTCTATGATCTTGAGGGTTAGGACTTCAACTATGAATTTTGGGTGGATACAAACATTCCAACCCTAGCAAGTTTATAAAATAGACTGTAGGTCAGTCCCAATGGGATCTGAACTTTTTTGAAGAACTCTAAGAAACTGCAAGTAGCACATTACATTCTGGGAAGCAGTGGGAGATATTAACTTATTGAGGAATGATAAGTAATTTTTCCACAATTTACAGATGTTAAGTAAGGTAGTTTGCAAACCTAATGTTTTTTGGTGTCTTACTAATTTTATTTTGTTGCTTGTTATTTAGTCCAGTATAAACTACAAATCTAAGTTATTCTAGTAATAACAATTTACACAAATATGATAACAACTTTGAAAAACCTCTAATTATCTTAATTATAGAATATGGATTTTTTTCATTCAAGAAATATTTAATGATTACCACATTCTACCACATTGTGATACAACAGAAAGCACAACAATCTATTTGCTTTCCTAGGGTTTGTAATCTGGAGTTGGGAGACAGACAATGAACAAATACATACATACATATATAATATGTCAGATGGCTTTATGTGCTAAGAAGAATAACACAGGATAAGGGAGATAGAGGTTGGAGTTGGGTACAGGCAGATTGGTGTTCCTTCTAGGATATTTAGAAAGAGCCTCACTGCTAAGGAAACACTGGAGTAGAGGCCTGAGAGGTGTGAGGGCATGAGACATGTGGATTTCTAAGACCATTCTCAGTAGAAGAAAAATCAGGGCAAAGGACTTGAGACAGGAATATACTTTTCATGGATCACTAAGCAAAGATACTTATGTGGCTGGGACAGAATATAGAAGGAGAGAGAAGAAATAACGTGAAGAACTAGCCAAAGGCCAGATCAGGCCTCATACTCCATGGTATAGACCTTATATTTTATGAATGTAATGGAAATATTTGAGCAGAGAAATAAGAACAATATGATATACTTTGTTATTATTATTTTGCATTTTAAATAAGCAGATCCTTCAAACAACATGACATTCTTTTTTCTTAATATTTATCCATGGTATAGACCTTATATTTTATGAATGTAATGGAAATATTTGAGCAGAGAAATAAGAATAATATGATATACTTTGTTATTATTATTTTGCATTTTAAATAAGCAGATCCTTCAAACAACATGACATTCTTTTTTCTTAATATTTAAAAAAAATATTAGCATATTCATTATTACATAATGTAATTAGTCTTTATGCCCCTTACCCGCCCAATCATTCCCTGGCCCCCCTCCCTAGACCTCCATCTCTGGTATCCTTACGTTTGTTCTCTCCTTCTGAAAGTTCAACACATTGTTATGGGGTTTACTTTCTTTCTTTCTCTTTCCTTCCTCCCTCTTTCTTAGTAACCAGTTACAAGTGAGGATGTGCAGTATTTTTCTTACTGTGTCTGGTTTATTTCATTTAACATAATTTTCTCCAGTCTCATCCACGTTGCTGCAAATGGCAGAGTTTCATTCTTTTTTTATGGCTGAGTAGTATTGCATTTTGTATATATAACACATTTTCCTTACCCAGTTATCTGTCGATGAACATTTAGGTTGGTTCCACATTTTAGCTATTGTATATAGAGCTGCGATGATCATGGTAGTGCAGGAATCACCTCAACAAGATGATTTCTATTCCTTTGGGTATATACCCAGCAGTGGGATTGCTGGATCATATCATAGTTCTATTTGTAGTTCTTTGAGAAACCTCCATACTGTTTTCCATAAAGGCTGCAGTAATTTACAGTCCCTCAAACAGTGTAGAAGAGTTCCCTTTCCATGCATCCTCACCAGCATTTGTTATTCTCAGTATTTTTAATAATGACCAGTCTAACTGGGTGAGATTATATCTCAATTTCATTTTGATTTGCATTTCCCTGATGATTAGTGATCTTGAGCATTTTTTTCATGTGTCTATTGGCCCATTTCATATAAGAAATGTCTATTCTTCTCTTTTGCCCATTTTTTAATTGGGTTACTTATTTTCTTACTGTTGAGTTGTTTCAGTTCTTTGTATATTTTGGATATTAATCCCTTGTTGGATGCATAGTTTGCAAATATTTTCTTCCATTCTGTAGGTTGTCATTGTACTCTGTTGATTGTTTCTTTCTCTGTTCAGAAGAGTTTTAGTTTGATATAATCTCACTTGCTTATTTTTCCTTTTGTTGCCTAAGCTTTTGGTGTCATATTCATAGTCTTTGTCCAGTCCTATATCCTGAAGTGTTTCCCCTGTGTTTTCTTTGATGTATTTCATAATTTCAGGTCTTATATTTGCCTTTAATCCGTTTGAGTTGATTTTTGTCTATGGTGAGAGGTACAGGTCCATTTTCATCCTTCTGCATGTGGATATCCAATTTACCCAGAACCATTTATTGAAGAGGCAGTCCTTTCCTCAATGTACATATTGTTATTTTGGTCAAAGATCAGTTGGCAATAAGTATGTCAGTTGATTTCCAGGTTTTCTATTCTGTTCTTTTGGTCTGCATATATTTTTAGGCCAGAGCCATGTTGTTTTTGTTACAATGACTTTGTAATATAATTTAAAGTCAGGTCACATTACATCTCTGGCTTTAATTTTTTCCCTCAGGATTGCTTCATCTATTTGGTGTCTCTTGTTGTTTCATATGAATGTTAGGATTGTTTTCTCTATTTCTGTGAAAAATGTTATCGGTAGTTTGATGGCAATTGCATTGAATCTGTAGTGTGCT
>NW_007731714.1:74536-74942 GCF_000696425.1 Galeopterus variegatus
TATTTCTGTGAAAAATGTTATCGGTAGTTTGATGGCAATTGCATTGAATCTGTAGTGTGCTTTGGGTAGTATGAATATTTTCACAAGGTTATTTCTTCCAATCCAAGAGCATGGTATGCATTTCCACCTTTTTGTATCCTTTTTAATATCTTTCAGTAGTGTTTTGCAGTTCTCATAGTAGAGATCTTTTACTTCCTTGGTTAAAATGATTCCTAGGTATTTTATTTTTTGGTGACTATTGTAAATGGGTTTCCTTTCTTGATTTCTTTTTTTGATAGTTTGTTATTGGAGTATAAAGATGCTACTGATTTTTGTGTGCTGATTTTCCATCTTGCAACATTACTAAAATTGTTGATCAGCTCTAAGAATTTTTTTTTTTTTTTTTTTTTTTTTTTTTTTTTTTTTT
>NW_007731714.1:75912-77282 GCF_000696425.1 Galeopterus variegatus
CTTTTCTTTTTTTTTTTTTTTCTGTTAACCTAGCAAATGATTTATCTATTTCATTTATCATCTTGAAAAATCAACTTTTTCTTACATTGATCATAGATATATATATATATAGTCTCTATTTCATTTAGTTTTGCTCTGATCTTATGTTCTTGTTTGTCTAGTTCTTTGAGGTGTAGTGTTAGGTCATTTATTTGAAGTCTTTCTATTCTTTCAATGTAAGCATTTATTGCAATAAACTTCCTTCTTAGTACTGTTTTTACAGTATCTTTCAGGTTTTGGTAAGATGTATCTTTATTTTTATTAGTTTAAGAAATTTTTTTGATTTCCTGTTTAATTTCTTCTTGGGTCCATAAATCAATCAGGAGTCCATTATTTAGTTTCCATGTATTTGTATAGTTTCCAGAGTTTTGCTTCTTATTGATTTCTAATTTTAATCCATTGTGGTCTGAAAAGACACTTGAAATGTGTAGTGGATTGAATTATGTCCCCCCAAAACTCTTTGAAGCTTGAATTGTGTTCTGCAAGTTTTATGTATTAGAAACTTAGCCACCATTGTGACTGTTAAGAGGGTGGGAGATCCTATTATGGCAATTGAATGGTGGAGCCTTGAAGAGGTGTTTGGATTGTAGGACCATGCAGTTGCAAATGGATTAAAAATGGTGGTCAGGGTCAGGGGTAGGTTCTGAGGGCTTCAAAAGAAGAGGAGAGTTAGTCTGTCTCTCTCTCTGCACTCTCTGCTCCCACCATCTTGCAACGTGAGACCACTGGGTTCCTGTTGCCACCACGAGATAGCTTTTGGACTTCCCAGCCTCAGAAACTATAAGCAATATANAAAATTATTTCAATTTTTAAAAATTTTGCTGAGACTTGATTTGTGACCTTACATGTGGTCTATCCTGGAGAATATTTGATGTGCTGAAAGGAACATATATTCTGTAGGTTTTGGGTGAAATGTTCTGTATACATCTGTGAGGTCCAGTTGGTCTAAGTGTTATTTAAATCCTGTGTTTCTTTGCTGAGTTGTTAATTTGTTGTCTTGAAGATCTGTCCAGTGCTGAGAGAGGAGCATTCAAGTTCCCTCCTATTATTGCATTAGGGTCTCTCTCTTTCTTTAGGTCTAATTATATATTTGGGTGCTCCAGTGTTGGGTGCATACACATTTATGATTGCTATGTCTTTTTGCTGAATAGACCCCTTTATCATTATTTAGTGTCCTTTATGTCTTCTTATGATTTTTGGTTTAAAGTATATTTTATCTGGTGTAACTATAGCTACTCCTGCTCATTTTTGGTTTCCATTTGAAGGTTATATTTTTTTCCATCCTTTTACTTTAAGTGTGTGTGTGTGTGTGTGTGTGTGTGTGTGTGTGT
>NW_007731714.1:77983-100046 GCF_000696425.1 Galeopterus variegatus
GTGTGTGTGTGTGTGTGTGTGTGTGTGTGTGTGTGTCTTTACAAGTGAGGAAAATCTCTTAACACAGCATATACTTGGGTCTGGCTTTTTAATCCAATTAGTCCATCAGTGTCTTTTGAATGGGGAGTTTAATCCATTTACATTTAGGGATGTTATTGACAGGTATTGTTTTACTTCTGACATTTTACTGCTATTTGTTTAGATGTTTTAAATATCTTTTGTTCCTTTCCTCCCCTTTTATAATTCATCTTCAATGTTATTTGGATTTTTGAGGTGGCCTCAGTTAGTTTCTTTCTCTTTCTCATTTGCAGTTTTGATTTAATGGTAAGTTTTGTTCTTTCTTGTGTATCTGTGATAATGATTATTTGTTCCTTTCCTCCCCTTTTATAATTCATCTTCAATGTTATTTGGATTTTTGAGGTGGCCTGAGTTAGTTTCTTTCTCTTTCTCATTTGCAGTTTTGATTTAATGGTAAGTTTTGTTCTTTCTTGTGTATCCGTGATAATGATTACCTTTTTTTGGATTCCAGATGCAGGACTCCCTTGAGAATTTATTGCAAGGCTGGCTGTGTGGTGGTGAAATCCCACAATTGTTGTTTGCCTGGGATATATACTATTTCTCCCTCATTTCTGAAGGATAGCCTTGATGGGTATACAGTTCCTGGCTGGCATTTTTTTTTCTTTTACTATTTTAATATATTATCCCGTTTTCTTCTGGCCTGTGGACTTTCAGTTTAAGAGTCTCCTATTAGTCTGATATGGGCTCCCTTATAGGTGACTTGACACTTTTTTCTTGCTGCTTGTAGAATTCTCTCTTTGTCTTTGAGCTTTGACAGTTTGGCTATATTTTTTCTTGAAGATCTTTTTGGATTGAATCTGTCTGGGGATCTTTGGGCTTCCTGGATCTATAGGTCCATGTGTCTCCCTATACCTGGGAAGTTTTATGGTATTATTTCTCTGAATGGGTTTTCCATGCTTTTTCCTTTCTCTTCCCCTCCTGGAATACCTGTGATTTGGGTGTTTGTGCTTTTAAGGTTGTCTGCTAGCTCTCTTAGATTTTCTTCGTTTTTAAAAATTATTTTTCCCTTTGTCTTGTCTACTTAGGTTATTCTGAAAAGACCATCTTCAAGATCTGATATTCTTTCTTCTGCTTGCTCTAACCCGCTACTCAAGCTCTCTGTTTTTATTTTACTGAGTGCATCCTTCAATTCAAGAAGTTCTGCTACATTTTTTTTAAGGTATTTATCTCTTTGTAAATTTCCTCCTTCATATCCTGGATATCTTTTCTCATTTCATTGTATTCTCTAATTGAGTATTCTCTTATCTCTTTGAATTTTCTTAAGATTGTTGCTCAGAATTCCTTTTCAAACATTTCATGGCTTTCTGCTCTGTGGAGTCTGGTACTTAAGAATTAATGTATTCCTTTGGTGGTTTCATACCTTCCTGTTGATTTGCATTTCTAATATATTTACATTGATGTCTGGTCATCTGGTAGAACTCTTGTATCTTCTATTAGTCTGAAGAGGGCCGTGAAGAGAAAGACTTCCTCCTCTAATTGCAGGCTCTGCTGGTGACTCTTCTTGTATCAGTACAGTTGAGTATGCAGCAGACTGCCTGTAGGATAGCCCTGGCTGCTACTGCAGTGGTGAGCTGTCCTTGTGGTGGCCATAGATGTGTTTCTGGCTGTGGTGGACCATCTGCACAGAAATGATGTTTGTGGCACTTATATGGGATGCTTACTTGCTTCCTGCTCAAGTTGTGGGAGAGGCTGTCCAGGGCCTCAAGCTGGGCTCCTGGTCACAGCATGGCACAGGACATTCACCTGCTTCCTGCTCAGGCAATCAACATTCTTCTTAAAGGACAAACTACCTAAGATTCATTTCTTTTTTAGAACATTTTTTCTGTACATGTGTGACATGTAACAGGGATATAAAATACTGTAAGAATTATTTTAAAATTATTAATAAAATTAATAATTAATAACAGCATTGAATTTATTAAATAAGGTATGACAAATTATTTTGCTTGTTCTTTTAAAGAGTGATAACATATTAACTTACTCAAATGTACAAATAAAGTGTTTAAATAAGCTTGCAACTAAAAGAGAAATTGGAAATTCTCATAGAACTTAAAAATATTAACCAACAATACCACATGTGATATTTTATTTAATGCCATTTAATAATATGATAAACTGTAGTAAATATTGGCCATATGGTAAAAACAAACACAATATGCCCTTGCAAGTACACAGTTTATCTTATGTGCAATAAGGAGTTGAGAATGAAAAGCAAACAATAAAAAATATGTATGTTAGTAATCAGGATGAAATGGAACCAAATTATAGCTCCACTGAAAATGTGTTGTCTGTGGGAACAGAGTTTTGAAGCAGGTTCTAATTTTAGCAGTATATTCTATTTGCAATGGGAGTGGACCAACTGTATTTTGCCCTCCATTTTTGACCATGAAATATGCACGTTTCTTTGGTTGGTTGTCCATCAAATTGGAATATGACCTGACGCATCGACACACTTTGACATTTACAATATGCTTTCTTTTATTTACTATGTGCCAAATGAGTTCTTTTAAGTAAACCTTTGCTGAAGTTGAACATACATGTAGACAAGTACAAAAATACTAAGTTTAAAGTCTTGATGCATTTTTGTGAAGAAAACCTACCCATATAATTGCCATCCAGATAAAGATGGAAAATTGGTGGGCACTCAAGTGCATGGCCTGGAATTTTGAATTTGATGAAGTGCAGTACATCCAAGCAAAAGTCCTAACAAGCATCACAAAACCTGAAAGAACAGTGTGGACATAGTACTTGTCTGCCTGATTAAAAAACAAACAAACAAAAACTTTTCAGCAATTAAAACACATACTATCCTTAATATATAAGGTATAAGCAAGCAAATAAAGGTAGCATCCAAGGTCCTTATAATTTCAGAGACATGGTAATAATGTCTTTTAATAAAACTTATAATAAACCAATGTAAACCTTTCCATTATTTTCTTCACATTACTACCACAGTGTGTAAAATTTCTTCAATACCTTTTCTATATTGGAAAAGTACCTTTAAGGTCCACTTAATTCTCCACACAGGAGAATAAGTGTCTTTTTAGGAGAGATATGGGAGCTTGTCATGAATTAGATCATGTTATTCCGGGGGTAAGTCTTCAAAAAGCAACCTGCTGGACCATCTGCACTCTACAGTGTATTAGATTGTGATTTCCCAAAGACAAAGATGCTCTGCTCCTATGGACTAATCTAATTTACTTTCAGTAGAAAATAGAGACACCGGTACGGGGGCAACACTGAGGGTTGCGATCCGGTGCCGGACATGGAAAAAAGACAAAAACAAACAAACAAACAAACAAACAAACAAACAAAAACTTTTCAGCAATTAAAACACATACTATCCTTAATATATAAGGTATAAGCAAGCAAATAAAGGTAGCATCCAAGGTCCTTATAATTTCAGAGACATGGTAATAATGTCTTTTAATAAAACTTATAATAAACCAATGTAAACCTTTCCATTATTTTCTTCACATTACTACCACAGTGTGTAAAATTTCTTCAATACCTTTTCTATATTGGAAAAGTACCTTTAAGGTCCACTTAATTCTCCACACAGGAGAATAAGTGTCTTTTTAGGAGAGATATGGGAGCTTGTCATGAATTAGATCATGTTATTCCGGGGGTAAGTCTTCAAAAAGCAACCTGCTGGACCATCTGCACTCTACAGTGTATTAGATTGTGATTTCCCAAAGACAAAGATGCTCTGCTCCTATGGACTAATCTAATTTACTTTCAGTAGAAAATAGGTGTCCATTAGAGACAGAAGGTTTAAGTCTTGTATAGATTAAGGTTAAATATATCCCAAAGACAAAGATGCTCTGCTCCTATGGACTAATCTAATTTACTTTCAGTAGAAAATAGAGACAGAAGGTTTAAGTCTTGTATAGATTAAGGTTAAATATGAATAAACTGCCGAAGCCTCCAAAAGCAAGCCAATAGGAAAAATAGAGTAACTATGGAGACACACCAAAGAATAAAATTTGAGCACAATGAGTTTCACAGTTTTTTCTAAAAGAGAAACCTGGCAATGTTCTCTAAGAAATGGTTGTTTAAGAGCTAAATAATCCATAATACCTCACCTTAATATTTTCATCTTACAATTGACTCCTTGACATTCTCTTTATCAATTGATCTGACTCCACACATTCTTCCATTCCTTTCTCTTTTTCACTCATTTTCTTGTTGCCATCTGAAACTCCTGCTCCATTATCAAAAATGCATTTCATCCTCAATTTCTTCAGTGATTATTTCCTCCTTCTTCCATCTGTGGAGAAACCAGCTTCCCTGCAGTATTATCAAGTAGTGACTGCTCTTTCTCTCACATACTATGTACTACCCGTGGGACTCATGTCTGAGACTCACTGCCAGAAAAATAAGTCATTGCTACTTATAGCAGACAAATGAACAACACAACAAACTAATGTCCACACAGACACAATCTCAAACTGTTTTGTTGAGGTTTGTCTACTGCAGTCTTTTCATTCTGTCACTTACATATGTCTTGATTATGCCTCCTCATTTGCTGACTGTTGTAACAATTGGATAACAAGTAGATTAATGGAATTGTTTTGGCTTGCATAACATT
The DNA here is from genome assembly GCF_000696425.1 of Galeopterus variegatus. NCBI lineage: Eukaryota > Metazoa > Chordata > Mammalia > Dermoptera > Cynocephalidae > Galeopterus > Galeopterus variegatus. The sequence continues at coordinate 82,653 of NW_007731714.1, forward strand.
TTGACCTCAGTCCACTGGCCTCTTCATCTCTAAATGTCTGCTCTGTACTACTCTAACAATTCTTTCTCACAACCATAATTTTTCATTCACCTGAATCTACTCTACTTTTCAATAATTGAGAACCCTACTCTACGGATTAACACCCATTTGGCTTTAGGTTATTCATTAAATGCCCTAATTTGCAAACCTAGTGGGTACCTCTAATATCCAAGCTTTTCTGTTTATTTGCCGACTACTCTTAAAATTTTGATTCAATGGGCTATGATTTTTTTACTAGTCTCTCACCATCATTTTAACCCCTTGGATGCTTCACCTCTTTACTGCGTTTTTCCGTAAAAATTATATCTGAAGACAAACTTCTTTGGAAATTTTCTGAGTAACATACATAATCATAAAACTGGTAATGGCTGCTTTTAATACAAATTTATGATCACCAAACTCAAAACATCTCTTAAAGCTTCCAAAACCCTTAACTTCACTTCCCATGTCCTAAAATAACTACTTTAAGCCCTCACTCATTTCAGATCTCTGATTACTCCCCACATCTCACCCATGGTCCTCAACAAAAAACTTGTATCTGGAAAAAAGAGGAAAGGAAAAAAAAATGACAGAAGGAAGGGAGGAAGAAAGGAAATACATCCCAGAGCTTCTTTAATTTTTAAGTAAGAAATTTACATATATTTCTGCTTCCAAAAATCAGTTTATTCTCCCATCCTGATACAAAGAAGGGGTTTTATCTTCTTATTAAGGTCAATCCCTTCATTCATGTTTTCTGTCATTTCTCCTCTAGATATGCTGTATCCTTAATGATCTCTCATTACTTTTATGTTATTATCCTCTTCCTTAGTCCTAGTGTCTTTCCATCAGTATGATCAGATCTCCATGTCTAGTAGTACTGTCCAGGAACTTCACTACTTTCTATTATGTTTTACAATATTTTGAAAGTATTGCCTCCATTTAATTTATTTCTATTTCTCACTCTTCTACTCATTTCCCAGCTGAATCCAGCTTCCACCAGTCCATAGCACCAAAAGCACACTAGCTAAGTCACACAAGGAGTCCATATTTCCAAAAGCAGTGGGTGTTTTTTCAGCCATCATACTGGTCTCTTTAGAAGCATTTTACTTACCTATTGGTTTCTGAGACAACACTCACTCCTGATATTTCTCCTGTACATCTGTGTTCTTATCAGGCTCCCATGCCAGCTTCTCTTCATTTCACTATTTCTTGCTACCTTACTCACTCTATACTGTATCTTAGTCAATTCCACATATCCCAAATTATAACTGTATATTTATGACTCTAAAAATCTGTACTGCAGTCACAGCCCTCTCTTCTCATCTCCACATCTATACAACAATATTAAAAATACCTAACACTTGATATGTGTCAAGCACTATTTACAGTAATTTGCATATATTCTCACAATATCCAATAAGGTAGATATATTGAATATTCCCATTATACAGATAATAAAACTAAAACATAAAGAATGGAAATAATTCGCCCAAGGTTACAAAAGTAAAGTTGTGGGGATGAGGTTTAAATAATCCCATTAGTCTCAGACGCCTATATTCTTAAGCACCACACTGTATTCTCTCTTCAAGTACTTAGTCAATATTCCCATTTAGATATCCCAAGGGATGGCAAACTCAGGATGTCCAATGTTGAACTTATGTTACTCTCAAATATTACTCATTTTGTAATTTTTCTAATCTTAGTAAATGATAATTCCTATATAGCAGATAAACAGAAAACCTAGATTTGTATTTCACACATTCTTTCTCCAAGAAATGCACATTCATCAATCTAAGTTTTACTGATTTTAGAGTTTAGCAATTTCTTCAATGCCATCTCACCACCATACAAAACCACAATTATCTTTTCTATAGATTACCATAATAGTCTCCTAACTTGCTTCTTTTCATCCAGTCTTGAACACCAATTATTTTAGCTTACTAATATATTCAAATCACATGTAATTTCAGCACTTAAATTTTTTTTTGTTGCCTTTAATTATCCTTAAAATAAAATCTAGGGTTCTTTATATGACCTACAATTTACCCCTTTATTGATGTTAGACAATGTTTCAGATGGTGGATTCTCTGTCAGCCTATCTACGTGGGTAAATATATGGAATAGAGACCCTTCTCTCCTTTCCTAAGGTAAAATTTGACTAAGCACAAATAAATTTAGATGTATTATGCTACTCAGTATATTTGTTTTTTTGTTACTACATCATAAGCCTAGAAAAATCTAATTAATACCTTGTACTCCTCCTCGGTAGTTGGCACACTTAAACTTATTTTATTATTTGTAAATATTTATTTTAAAATTCTTCTTGTTGGTAGACCATAGATTGATGAAGATAGAGGTCTTATCAGTTCAATTCACCGCTGTATTCTCTGCCTAAATTGGTAGAAGACTTTACACTACAAATAAATAATAAACAGTATACATACATAGCACATATATATTTTATACTATATTATATGTTCCCTGACCTCATCAAAGGGAACAACCACCTAAATAAAGAATAACAATGTAAATTGTGATCAATCTATTATCTGTTACAGGGGAAATGCAATACACTACTGGAACCCATACGAAAAGATCGTAAACAAATGAAGTCTCATCATTTGGACATTTCACTTATGAGTTACATTCAAAAACTAATATCTTTTAATTCACAGAAAAAGAAGCATGCTCATTAATTTTCATGAAGTTTTAGATGTCTAATACTAAAACGTAATAAAATATACACTACAGACAAGCACCAATATGTTAGAATTTTCTACCCCAACCATCCACCTTTAAGTACTTTGTAATATAAGTGTACTTCAAAAAGTTCACAGAAATATTCGTATTATCTTTTAATTCTAATTTTTAAAATTGAGAATGCAAATAGGTTATTATATAGAGTTCTAGAAAGTTATGTTATTGATATACAGGCAATTAAGACCATTTCAAGTGTAATTTTTACTCTAATTTTTACTTTTTATCACTTGAGAACCTAAGCAAGATGGGACTCTACACTGCTGGGTAAGGGCGCAAAGAGAAACTGATAGTTCAGCAAAATCTAAAAAATAAAACATTGGGACTTTCAGTAAAGATGGCAGAAAGGTGGTCCCCAGTGTCACCTTCTTCCACAAATCAACCAATTTATAACTATAAAAAAGCAATGAAACCTGGGACCGCTAGAGCTCTGGGGAAGAGGAGAAGAGACCAACAGAGTGTATGAAGGCAGGAAGAGCCATTATGAGAGAAAGAAAAAAACCCTGTTTTGAATCCTGGCTATTTCCAGGCTGGAGCTGCTGGAAATACAGAGTACACAGAGCGAGGAGAAGAGACCAACAGAGTGTATGAAGGCAGGAAGAGCCATTATGAGAGAAAGAAAAAACCCTGTTTTGAATCCTGGCTATTTCCAGGCTGGAGCTGCTGGATATACAGAGTACACAGAGAAAGAGCTGGTAAAAGCCACAGCTGTATTTTTCAAATGAAGTTGCTTGGAGGTGGCAGGGGAGAAAAGGGCCTTGTTGGCCCCCAGGCCAGCAGGACCACTAACAGGGTTCCCATGGACAAATATAGGAGCAAGGAGCTGCAGCAACTGAAAAAAAGGAGCTACTCAGAGGCCAGTGAGTCATCGCAAGGGATTGGAGCATGGCCTGTCCCATGGGAAGTGTTTGGAGCATGGGCAGTAGGGGAGATAAGCCCACTGGGGGAACCCTGGGGCACAGCAAGGACAGCTGATCTGTCCCCCAGTCAGCATAGGACCACTCAGTGGAGACTGGTCAGGAATATAGAACTGCACGGGTGCAATATGATGAAAAGACTCAGGCCCAGACCAGTGTTTCTAAACAACACAGGTGCACCAGATTTCACTAGAACCTGAAGTACCTATAAAGTCAACCATTAAAACATGAGCTGCACAGAAAGCCTTCCGTAGGGAATCGGCAGCAAAGCAGCAATTTAGCTCAACCACAAAGCTCAAGTACTTGTCCCCACAGGAATTTCTCCCATTTTAGAAGAAAGCGAAGGACTGAAAATTAGTTCCAGCACAAAGTTTTAGTGGTGGGAACAGTGAAAAATCCAACACAGAATTGAAAGAAAAAACAAAATACCCACAGACCAGAGACAAAGTTTGTTATTAACTAGTAAAAGTCTCATCTCACCAAAGAACACCTACAACACCTAGAAGGACCAGAAGTTCCCTGGGCTACCAAGCCAGAAAGGGGAAAGGGCTGGGGGCCTCAGCCATGGCCCACAACCAGCAACTAGTCCCAAGGGTGGGGGCTGATGACCTCAGCCACAACCCCCAACAAGTGCAACCACCCAAGCAACAGCCACTGAGCCACTGCAGGAAGCACTCTGGGCTCTCCCAAGCCAGGGCGGTGGAAGACTGAGGGCCTCAGACACATCCCCACATACGTGCAGCCAACCCAGTAATGACTAGTGAGTCACAGCAAAAAGGGCCCGAGGTTCCCGAGCTGGGGAGGTGGGAGGAGAGGGCTTTTGCCACACCCCTCTGACATCTGCACCCAGTCCAGCAATGACCAAGGCACTGCTGGAAGCCCCCTGGTCTCCCCTGCAGGAATGAGGCAGGTGCCACAGGCCTCAATCCCACCCCTGCTCCTTCCTCCTTCTTCAATCACATTTCCTTCCCCTTTCCTCTCTCCCCCTCCCTGCCAACTGCTCTGCAACAACATCATAGAGTTTAAAAAATAATATTAATAAAATAAAAAAAAATACATTGGTGATAACAGCATTCAAGAAAATCTAGAAAAAAGGGAGCATTTGATGCCACTGAGAAATTTAGAAAATCATTATCTATGGGATTCAAGATGTAAATGTGTGGGAGAGTTCATCAGGAAGGGACAGAAATGAGGCTGAACAGACATATGTTGGTTTCAGGTAACAGGAGATTTATGATCAACATGAAGTTTTGTTTGAATAAATAGAAAATCACTGGAAAATTTAAAGAAATGAAATGGCTTCTTCATGATTGAGGTTATACATTGATGAATAAGATCAGCATGATCTTTGATCGAAGTTAATGGTCTAGTGGGACTCAAGCAAATCACAGTTTCATTTCAAAAGGATCATTTTGGGTGATTTATAGGGTATACAGGTGTATAGTAGAGTTTTCCAGAGGCTCCATTACCTGAGATAGTGCAATAAATTGAATATCAAAATAGACATGAGTATCAAGTGATGCTATTAAGCCTGATAATAAATAGATTTGCAAAGAATCTCACTGATTCTTTTATAAAATAATTATTTTAATAAAAATAGGATTTATGTTAAATGCAATTGGTTTATTGTCATTTTAATGCATTAATATTATAAATAGATACAACTCACATAAATAAAAGTATTTTATTGTCCTCTATAATTGTTAAAAATGGCAAGGAGTCCTGATACCAAAACTTTTGAGATCCACTCTTCCATTTGATAGAGAATTTGGATTTATTTGCAATTTAATCATTATCTGTGCCTGTTTTTTTTTTTTTTTTTTTTTTTTTTTACTTACAAGGGATTCCCCAAAATAAAACTAACTAAATAAATAAAAATTTACTTTTTGTATTATAGAATCTGTGCTATCTTCTAAATATACATTATACATTTTTAGCAAGCCAAAAATAAAACTGTGTCTAGAATTTTTAAAAATATGTAATGAAAATATTTTTCCATGTATCAAATTGTGTGAATATCCAGCAAATCATACTTTCATGCAAAAATTTTCTAACAGTTACAATTATTGAAATAAGGCCCTCCCCACTGATAGAATATATATTTTAGAGATCTCTATATGTAGGGAAACTCATGTCATGAAGGAATGTTCAAGTCAACTGAGATAAGAAAGAAAAAAATTAAAGGAAAAGAAAAAATGAAGGAGGAAGAAAAAGAAATTGGCCAATGTGCATATGTATCAGTGCACAGTGCTTCATTCCACCCAATTAGCTCCCTTATTCCTTCTTTATACCTCCCCTGTTTCCCTGCCTTTTAATTAATCTGTAATTGTGGTTTGGAGACCTGGGACAGAGTCCATGAAATTTTAACACTTGAAGTTTCATGATTTTCCCTTTCAACTTGAAGTTTGAAGAAACAGTCTTAACCAAAGTCCGTCTGTCAAATACTCTCATTCCATGATAACCGTATTATCTGAGAAAGAGCGTGTTTGGGTAATGCAAAGAGCTTGGAAGCGGCCTGAATTCACAGACAGAAGGAAAAGAATTGGGATTATCCTTCACAGTCAGTGAGCAATCACTTTCTGAGTATTTTAGACCATGAAGAAAATTCCAAATCTACTAACATTTCCTATAGGTTGAAAGGCAGCAAGATATGGTGGAAAAATCTTGGGCATTTATTTGACAACTAATTAAAATTCTGTAACTCACTAGGTGGATGAATGTAATGTATCTACATGTTAGTCTGACTTCTTATCATAAACAGAAGTATAATATTATTTTTCAGAGAGTTGATGAGTTTTAATGATAACATATATGAATATGTTAGAATAGTCTAATGGCACAAAATAGGTATCTAATGAATAACTTTGTTTTGTGATTTAATAATAAAACATTCTTATATTAAAATGCCCAAGAACATGTGGTTTCTTATACAATTTGTAAACATTGTTTTTAAATCAAATTAGATATTTATTATATATTAAAGTTTAGTGCTAGTCGTATTAAGAGATTATGTGAAAAAATAACTCCTTCATTACTCATTTCTCTGATTTACTTTGATAAATAGAAGTTTACAGAGAGGTCCATTTTTTAATATAATAAAGTTTTAATATTTGATGAAACCATAGTAAACATAAATTATGCTTTCCTATTTACATGTGAAGACATCTTTCATGATGGAGTTTTGCTAGAAATGAGATTTATTTAATCTCATTAATCTTTTGGAGCTATGGTCATCTATATATATTTCCTTCAAATGTTCCTTCATATACATAATTATGACTGTTTTTAAATTTACATATTTTTCTACTGCCTTGAAGTTCTTAAATGAGTAAATAGTTAATTTAATTTTTATGATTAAGCACTATAAGTGCCTTTTCTATTAATGTATTTAGCAATATTCAACTTTGGCTTTTTATTCAGATTTTGGATTTATAGCCACACTTAAAATTTGTTGGTTAAGGGCCGAGCCCGTGGTGCACTCGGGAGAGCAGCAGCGCTCCCACCGTGGGTTCGGATCCTATATAGGGATGGCTGGTGAGCTCACAGCGCTCACTGGCTGAGCGCAGTGTGGCCAGTCTCAAAAAAAGGACAAAAAAAAATTTGTTGGTTAAAGCATATTTGCTATAAATGTGGCCCTAAAACAATTTGTATCTTGTATAATTAGGCTTTGTGCCAAGTCAAAGAAAAAGTGGTTATTGTAAAACTTTGTCTATTTATGCCTTTAAATATATGGCACAATTGTGTAACACAATAAAGAGACTTAGAAGAAGATCATAAGGAATATAAAAGTTCTTGTGGGGTTTTTATTTTACATTTTTTGTTTCCTTGTATAATTTAATATTACTCACCAGTATATTTGTATATAAATACACTGGTGTGTGTGTATATATATATGTATGTATATATGTATATATATATAAATACACACACACACACACACACACACACACACACACATACAATTTATAGCTGTATTTCCTAAACAGACATATTTCTAGAAGTTTGAGGTAGCATACCAGTCACGGGGTCAAATTAGAAAACAAATATGGAACATGTTTTTGTCTATTCAATTATATCAAAGCTTTTGGGGAAAATATTTTATTATTTCAGAAACTATAGACATATTGCAGTGCATAATGAAAGGTCTTACGAATTTAAGGTAAACACGAACATTAAAAGAAAATAAATGATTCATTTTCAGAGGGCTCCTGTATTAGTCTGTTTGTGTTGCTATAACAGAATACCTGAAACTGGGTGATTTATAAAGAAAAACAAAGTTTATCCCTTACAGTTTCTGAGTCTGGGAAGTCCAAAGTCCATCTGGTGGTGGCGACTGTGACCTAGGAGTCTCACATTGCAAGATGGTGGAAGCAGAGAGAGCAGAGAGAAGGAGGCAGACTCTCCTCTTAAAGTCCATGGAACCACACCCCTGACCACCATTTTTAATCCATTCACTACTGCACGGTCCTACAATCCAATCACCTCTTCAAGGCTCCATATTTCAATTACCATAATAGGATTTCCCACCCTCTTAACAGTCACAGTGGGAGCTAAGTTTCTAATACATAAGACATGGGGGATACAATTCAAGCTGCAATGAGTTTTGGGGGGAGATAATTCAATCCACTATAGCTCCTTTCAACTATGGTTTAAGATTCCTTTGATGTAGGAGCACATCAATAGACATATTTCAACTATTATTATGATTTTATGTTCCTCTTTATATATAGTTAATTATTTTATTGATTTTCTTGGGAGAATGTACTGATGAAAAAGTTTTGTTTTACTTAGTTTGTAGGGTCATATATTAACTCTTCTGGCATACGTGAACTCCTAGGACATTGCTCCACAATAATTCTCTGACCTTAATTTTCATGATGCCATTAAATCTATTCCATATTTCCATGAAATTTAACTCTTGAATGTGCCTATATAATCACAGATAATTAAAAAGATGTAATGCAAATAATTGGTACTACATGGACTACTTTTTATATTTTACACACACACACACACACACACACACACACACACACACACCACAATTAAGCTTTGAGAGATAAGAGCATCTTCCTAATGACATAAATCAAGTTCCTGGTCAAGCTGGATCTAGAACAGGTCTTCTCATTGCGATTCACAGCTTTTTATTCTATTTTATGTCATCCCACTCATGATAAAGCCCCTGTTGTCCTTAACCTGGATGTCCTTTTTAAATTTCTTTCTGACCGCTATGATTCCACCAGTATTTCAAGATTATTATACTAAAAGCTTTATTATAATAAGCAGATTCTAATGAATCATGTAATGAATTTAATTGATTTTTATTATGCAAAGGGAATATCTACCTTAAATTTCAGCTCTTCAAAGTATTGCTTATTTGTAAAATTATACAAATGCATTTACTTTTCTAATTGATTAATATTTTGATTAGAATCATCTAAATGTTCTAAAAGTATGAATGAATGCAAGTTAGGCAAATTGATCATTTGGGAGAAAATGCCTATTCAATCACTCTGATTTCAGAATAATTCTATGTGCTTTTTAATACTGAGAGTGTTTGAAAAATCAGTGCAGCTTTTAATTATTACATAGAGTCCTAATTATTTCTACTTTTATTCTTTCCTGAGGAAACAGAAGGCTTTTCAAATAAGAATGTAATGAAAATGAGACAAATCCTATATTTTTAATAGGCATTTTTTTCAGTTAGACTAGTCATAATCTCAATTACTTTTAACAAGCTCGTCTGATAAAGATACACCCAATTTCAGTATAGAAAGTGGCACTGAAAGAAGCACAGAATGATTGAAATTGTTTTAGAGACTGCAAATCAAGTAGTTTTACTTTTATTGTCAAGTACATTTTATTGCAAATCAAAGAAATTTCAGGGTTACTTTAATTGGTGGAATACATTTATTATCAAAAGTTTTTTTCCAAGTGCATTACATAATGTGATTGAAAAATGACTAATAGGTAATGTGTGAATTTTTAATTAGGCAGCTTCTGCCATCCCTAAGCCTGTATATAGGAAATTTAAATAAAATAATTTTAATGAAGAATACAATGTTTTTCTTAGAGGCCTATGATTTATTCCTCCTCCACTATCTCTTCATGGCTCCTTTTCACCCTTGCAGTTAATTAGAGGTACTTCAAATTTAATTGCCTTTTTAAAAATTGTGCAACTCATCACTCTGCCAAGTTTTAGTCCTGAACCCTAACTTCCCTGTACTTATTATCATTGATAATCTCTTTGACCATTCCGTGTGGTTCTCTTTCCATGTGCTGGTTTGATGTCAGCATCCTTTGACCACTTGAGGGGCCTTTCACCCAGCTGAGTAAAAATTTGCAACTAGTTGGTGAGCCTCAATTTCTCACTGCTAATTAGCCTTATTCTTCTTCTGTGTTGGCATGTCTTGGCATGTCTATAGTACTAATTATGAAATGAAGGGAGTCATCTTAAAATTCTACTTTGTATCAGATATCCAAATTATTACTTTTGAGGCTGAGAAGTTTTCTTCTGTGTTGGCATGTCTTGGCATGTCTATAGTACTAATTATGAAATGAAGGGAGTCATTTTAAAATCCTACTTTGTATCAGATATCCAAATTATTACTTTTGAGGCAGAGAAGTCATGTCCATTGTTTTTTGTTATTAATTTTATATAAATGATTCAGATTTATTTTGCTGTTAACAGTATGTGAACTCATAGACTGTGATGAGATGTTCACAGATACCACAAAGTCACAAAGTTGAAATTAGTATTGAATTTTGCTGCTTGATGAGTCTGACGAAGAAAGGATTAATTAAGATGCCTGTACTTTTGTGGTGGGGAAAAATCATTGGAAAGAGTTGGTATGACAGCATCAAGTTCCAAATCACACTTAACATCTATAAGGTGGTGGAAGTGTGCAATCATTTAGATAGATGAGAGAATTTGGACTTTGAATCTTGCACAGAAGCATTGAGGTACTGCGTACCTGAACCTAATATGGATGTTGTTCATACATTACTTTATGTACTATAATCAATGAATAATTTCAGTAGTTACTTTTTAAAAAAATAAAGTTCTCACAGATGATCTATGAGAGGTTTTTACATATTTTGAGGAAACAAATAACCTATGTATTGTTCTGGTTTACTTTTCCATTGTTTAAGCAAATTGAAATGCTAATAAAAGGGAGAAAAAAATAGAGTTTCAGGTTGTACGAATTTATTTTCAAAATATTATACATATATTAGGATCATAGGATAATAGGACATTAAAGCTCTGAAGGACTAACATTTAACACAATGTGAGGAGTATTATAGACCTTCAGAATATATTTTTGAATGCTACAATCTAATAGACCCTTCTGATATTAGATATTTCTTTAAAAATATTTATTTAAACTGACCTTATTATGTAAATAATTTATTCTTAAAATGTTGACAGACATAATTGTTACCACATAAGCTCACTGTGTTTTGTTATGTATGTTATACCACAAAATTTTTCTCTGCATATAGTTGTTATACATGGATGTGCACTGTTAATAGATGGAAATTTGAAGTAACTAATTAATATGTTAAGTGCTCTCATAGAAGTGAGCAGCATAAAAGAACATGTAGGTAATATAAATAAAGAGACAGAAACTCTGAGAAAGGAAGTGCTAGAAATCAAAAACACTGGAACCAATATGAAAAATACTTTCGATGGGCTCATAAGTAGACTGAACATGGCCAAGGAAAAAATAAGTGAACTTTAAGAAATGCCAATAGAAACTTTACAATCTGAAGTGCACATTTTACTTAACTTTTATCATATTATAATATATATATTTTTTAAAGCACTGAAATGTGATTAATTTTACTGTGTTGAATGCTATCATGATTTTTCTTTGCTCAATTAATTAGAGCAAATTTTGATACTCATTTAGGGATAAAATAATAACATCTTATTTTCCTGAAATATTTCAAAGTAAACATGCAAACTCACTGTTTTTTCTCCTGGAGATATATATATATATATATATATATATATATATATTTCTGTCCATAAGCTAATTATTTAATTAGATCACACTAATAAATGGTAGAGCTGTCATTAAAAGTCAGGTGTCACTGACTTCACTGTTTCATGCACTAATCATTCTAGTACGTAAAAATAATTCAATATTAAAGATGATATTTAAATAAAATATAACTCTTATATGCAAACTTAGGAAATTTATTAAGCTTTCTATAACCTTGTTTCCTCATCCCTTAAAATAAAATAATGCTACTGATCTCATAGTTTTTTTGTCAGAATTAAAGTAGTTAACATACAGAAATTACATAAACACTTAGCAGGTAGAATGCACTCAAGACATGCTAGCTAATATTAGTTTGTGGCAGAGAAAAATGCCACTATTGCATCTTGGGTAACTGCGACAGAACATAATTTGCATGTCTATTACACTCAATAGAATTTGTGAAATTCTATTGAGAAATGTTTGGGAAACTTCACTTTTGTGAACATCCAGACATTCTTGAGCACTCTAGACATGTGGACCATCAGATTTGACCTGAGCTCATTCAGAACAGTGCAGTGATTAGAGACACAGGTGACTGGCTCAAATCCTGGCTCTACATTTTGTTGGTATTGTGATTTTGAACAAATTGTTGAATCAATCTGTGCCTTCAGTGAAAGGCAGTATGACATAGTGATGAAGAGAGGGTTCGGATCCCACATACAGACCGGTTCCCGCTCACTGGCTGAGCGAGGTGCGGGCGCAGTGCCGAGGGTTGCGATCCCGTTGCCGGTCCCGGTCCGGTACGGGGGCGACACTGAGGGTTGCAATCCGTTGCCGGACACGAAAAAAGACAAAAAGGAAAAAAAAAAATCGCAGGAGGACATTGATTTGGATTAATTTCTTACACTAGGTCCCAAAAGTCCAGACTAAAAATCAAAATGGAGTCACTTTTGCTAAGTTCGATATCACTTAGGCTGTGGTCTGACCTTCCGAGAAGTCAGGAGAAAGATAGCAACCAATTTCCCTAACTTGCCAGTTTATATCTTCCGTGGGTATGCCCTCTGCTTTAATCCTTACACAAAAGAGAAAGCCTGAAGTAACCTTTTATTGTTTTTCTATTTTTCTGTTGTTCTGTCTTCCTGTCCCCACTTTACGAGGAAAGTAACTTTGAAATGACCCATCTGCTTTTTGTTCTTTGTTTCTGCTTTCTTTAGATTTTTTGTGTCCATAAAACCAATCTCATCTGCTTGGCTATTTGGAACACTTATTCTATTTTATGCAATAACGTGTTGCCTGATTCTAGAATCTCAGTAAAGCCAATTGAGATCTTCAGCTAAATTTATTGTGACTTTTTTTCTTTTACAACATGGTCTGGTTCAAATCCTGGTTCTACCATTTATTAATTAGCTTTGAAACCATGGGTAACATATTTAATTTTTCTATGCCTCAGTTCCCCTGTCTTTAAAAAGAGGATAATAATATTATGTACCTTATGGAGTTGTTTTACGGTTTAAATCATTTAAAATGTTTAATGCTAGACTACCAGTTTCAGCTCCAACAGGTAAAGAGCTTGAACTCATCACTCTAATTCTTACAGGAAAAACAAAAACTGAACAAACCAGAAATTAATAACTTTTTAAAATCTGTCAGAGAACTGAGGTTGCAGGATAAACTGTACAAAAACTGAACAAACCAGAAATTAATAACTTTTTAAAATCTGTCAGAGAACTGAGGTTGCAGGATAGCCCAAAGTCTGAAGAAACAGATGAACCTGGAGTTACAGATGAGGTTTTGTTACCTGGAGCAGAAGCCACTGATGTCATGAACTGGAAGGAAAAACTTAAATAGTAATTTTGAAATTGCTGGAGGCTGAATGTGGAATAGCATGAGAATGAGAAGCTTGTGGGTTACTGTCTTAACTGGGCCCCACACTTTCAAGGATTTTACCTTCAAGAATCAAGAGGGAATAGCCAAAACATAACTTCATGATTCTGACAGCGGGAAGGGAAAAAGCAACCATTTAAAATAAGCCCGGAGTGTTACCCACATCAAAGGGGAAAAAGACTTGACCAAATCTTTGTTTAACCTGGGAGAAGGGCATTTCCCCAACTCCAATCCTTTTAGCTTTCCTTTCTTACCAAAAGTAGTAGAGGAAGGGTAGGAATACATGTAATGGTCACTGCTCAGGACACAGGCCATCTAGAAGACTGAAATTTAACATAAGTTTGTAGAATGCCTTCCTTTCTCCTCATTTCACCACCACATCAACAGGGCTCCAATCTAATAACAATGAATTATAGTTGAAAGAGCTGAAAGGTATAGACTATTTAAGGAGGGGTTTTGGGAGAAATCAAAATAGAAGAACACCGCGAGAGGAAATTAAAACATCTTGCATCTACAATTAAAGCAAACATTAAGCACAGCTTAACTCTTAGACACATGTACTTAAAACCTCACATTACAGACCTTCACCTCATTTCCTGTTACCTGATAAGTAATGTTGGCTTTCAATTCAAGATTGCCAGACTTACAAACAAGCAAGAATAAACACAGTCTGAAGAAACAAAGCTAGCATCAGAGCTAGATTCAGATATGACAAAGGTTTTGGAATTATGAGGCAGGGAATTTAAAATAGCTATTAATAGGTTAAGGGTTCTAATGGAAAAAGTAAGCAACATGCAAGAACAATATAAAGAATGGGGCCTAGGATTTTGGTAGTCTCGTAAAAGGTGTCTGCACTACTGTGAAATACTATTGTGTTAGTTAAAAGTGGTCTTAGAGTAGTCATAAGTGTATAGTGCAAAATATGGGGCAAAGCACTAAAATATAATAATATTTACAGCCTTTGAAACAGTTCCTGGAACACAGTAAATACTAAATAAGTTTTGCTGTTTTGCTATAAATTGTGTAATAGAGACAATTACAATTCTTAACATATAGAACTTTGTAGATTAAATAAGACTATATATATAAAAAATTATATATATCAAATATCTCAGCTAGTGCTTGACTTATAATTGGTATGGAACAAATGACAGCTAATATTAATGGCATGATTATTATTGCCCCTTCTATTGAGAATGTATTTAGAATTATGAAAAATATCAATATTTATATATTAATTTATAATATCACAGATGAGCAGAATACAAAAATAGAAATGTATGTACATATTGTTTACTGTGTTCTTTGTTTTAGTGTTTATGCCTCTCTAAAAGAAAATGACTTATCTGTAATAATTTATTGTATAAAGGTGGTATAAATTTCATAAGAAGTAATAAGACTGGAAAAATGTATTACAAGCTTATTAAATATTTAAATTCTATTTTAGAATTTTCAGACAAGTATGAGATAAGAATGAATATCTCCATTGTGCAAGGAAATAAGTTCTTTAAAACTTAACATAAATAACTTTCTTTCCTTAAAGTTATATACTTATAATGACAGAATCAAAATTTGAGTACTGGTTTTGACAGGTAAAGTTTAGTACTCACTTCCTTTTCCAACTTCTGGTGGTTTGCTTAGATGGCAGGAATTTAAATCTCTGAGCTTCCTCACTTCTGTTTTCTTACAGTAAAATTGTAACTTAATTAAACATGTATGCATGAATAGTAATCTACATATAACAAAAATATAGATTGCCATGGAATTTAAGAAACAAACCTGAAAATAATGAAGGATTTTTATAGTAGAGACAAAAAATGCCCCAATGTTAATTTGTGTATTTTAACTATGTACCCATTTATTTTGAAAATGTGGTAAATTTTCAAATGTGGTAATGTGTCTCTGTCCCTCTATTTTTCCTCAATGGCTGACCACTATGACATAAAGTAGAAATATAATAAGGCCTATATTTTACATTCTCCATAAAATATGTGGGGGTTTTTTGCTATAAGTAGATAACATAATACAAAAATTACTAATCTTTGATGAAAAAATCATGGCTGTCTTTTTGCTAAATGATAAGCGAAACTTCCAGGAAAGATCAATTAGAGACTCTGTTGGTCTTTGATCTCCAGAGATCTCCTGAGTTGACAGGAAGTGTTGATAAGTGCTGCACTTGCTGCTTCCTCAGGCCTCACATCAGAGTTGTATTATCAACTGCAGGGCTATGCTCACAAGAGACTTTAATCTTCTTTTGAGTCCTCCTCAGATTCTTCCTTTTTTATTTGCTCTTCTCCCTTCTCTATACACCCTTCTTGACAGTGTCTGCTGTTTCCACTATTTCCATGTGATTCTCTTGCTCTCCCACAGTGTTCAACTCACTGTGAATGATTCCAATTTGCTTTTTATTTTAAACTAAAATCAATTTATTTTAAATGAGAATCATAATAGCTGTTTTCACCTATTATATCCCAGGTTTTGTGCTTGAACTATTAGGATATTTTAAAAAATACATAAATTCTCCTCCAATTACTGAATACAAAACATAAAGGCAAGAGAGTAATTCCTCTCCCTTTTCTAATTCTAGGGATTTTACTTTGACTGCATGAGCTGAAATCCTCAATATCCCTCTGTTCCATTTTTATAGTGATTATAGAACAATATCTTATTAAAAAAAATATTGTGACTTTGAGTTAGCTTAAAAATAAAATAAATAAATAAAAATTATAGTAATCATTCTGGTGACTCTTGGTTTCAATGAGACTAATCATCCATGGAGAGATGAATCTTATGTATAATTTTTTACATTCTTTTTCTTCTGTACTGATTATTCCCTGAGGCATAGTCTAAATGTGTGGTAAGAACTCAAGAAATTTCTCCTTCCTCAAAATGTCAAGTGTTAGGGGCCGGCCCGGTGGTGCACTGGATAGTGCGCCGCTTTGGAAGTGCGGCAGCGCTCCCGCCGAGGGTTCGGATCACACATACAGACTGGTTCCCGCTCACTGGCTGAGCGAGGCGCGGGAGCAACGCCGAGGGTTGCAATCCCGTTGCCGGTCCCCGGTCCGGTACAGGGGCAACACTGAGGGTTGCGATCCGTTGCCAGACATGGAAAAAAGACAAAAGACAAAAAAAATAAAAAAATGTCAAGTGTTATTTATGTGTGGGTCAAGGTAACCTCTGCACATTATGTTGTGCATAGAAAGTAAGTTTTCTTACTCAGAAGAAGTGGGATAGTATTGCTCTGACAATCTTTGTTCATGAGTGAGGTTTGAGTGCATGTCCATGTGTGTGGGTTTTCTCCAACAGTTATCAACAATTTAGATACTCTTTAAGGCACTACCATTCAAAAGAAACATAATGCAAGGCATACATGTAAGTTATAGATGTAATTTTTAACTTGTAGTAGCCACATTTAAAAAGAAATAGGTAAAATCAATTTTTATAACAAATTTTGTTTAACCCAATCAATACAAAATATCACCATTTCAACATGTAATAAATGTAAAAAAAACCCTCTAAAAGCCCAGCTGCAAATCAGATCAATGTTTGGATTAAAATGATTTGTCCCTATCCTAAATTCATGCCATAAGCAAAATAAAATTTTTAGGTAGCAGGGTAGATTAACTAGAAGCTGATTTTTTTTTTTCTAATTTGTTTTCACAAGTGTCTCATATTTAAGCAAAAATAATTAGGCTTACAAAGAGGTAAGAATGGACCAAAACATGAAACAATCATACAAAGATATAATAGACACAGGGCAACCTACATGAAATAGAAATGAGAACTATCAAATCAGGACTATAAAATATACTGATTAATATGTTAAAAAA
>NW_007731714.1:100598-101550 GCF_000696425.1 Galeopterus variegatus
AAAAAATAAATGACAACATTGGTAATTTCAGCACAGTACTTAAATTTACAAAATAATCCAATGGGAAGTCTAGAAATTAAAAAATACATGAAGTGAAAAATTTTACCCAATAGGGGTTTAATAACACATTAAATACTGACAACGAGAGAATCTATGAATTAGAAAATGGATCAAAAGATAACACACAAAATGGAGCACATAGAAAAAAAATCTTGAAAGATATTAAAAATATCAGTTATATGAGACATGATCATAAGGTTTATAATACCTATAATCAGAGTCCTATAAAGTGAAGAGAGAATTATTGGAACAAGTTAATATCTGCAAAAAGTAATATCTATTGCTGACAAGTTTCTAATATTGTTGAAAATGGCAAGAGGACTTATGAATTCCAAGCAATATATAAAGAAAACCACACCTAGGAATATCAGGATAAAACTTCTGGAAAGCAAAGATAAGGAAAAATATCTTAAAAGTAGACAGAAATAAAAAGACACATTGCCTTCAAGGATCAAAAGTAAAACAGATGTGATTTCTCAACAGCAACAAGAAAAGTAAAAAGGGATCCCATAAGGCAAAATATAGAACAAAACAAAACAAAACAGCCAAAGCTGAATTCAATATGCAACATTATACTTCAACAATAAATGAAAAATTAAATTTAAAAAAAGGGCATTGATCACAATCAAAGCAGCATGAAAGGAGTTCAGACAAAATAAAAATAAATAAATAAATTCTCATGGCAGATACAAGATAAAAGAAGGAATGAAAAGTGAGATAGAGGATAAATATGTGTATAAAGCTAAAATAATTGTGGCTGTACAAAACCATAATAATAATGTTCTGTGGATTGTAAAATATACACAAAGGATTAAAATACAACATGAAAGAAGGACAAGAGTCAGAAAGGAGAATATCTGTTTAAAGTGTTAGAAGAGTCTTGCATATACAG
>NW_007731714.1:103325-108136 GCF_000696425.1 Galeopterus variegatus
AAAAAACCTAAATATGCTATCAAGCCATGAACAAACACAGTAAAACTTTAAATACATGTTAATTAAGTGAAAAAAGTCAATCTGAAAAGGTTACCGTGAAGAAAGTGGAGTTGATTTAGTCAGGCCCTCCTGCCTCATATCCAGGTGGGTGTGATTCAGCACATCCATTGTAAACAAGTTACATAAGAGTGGAGTTAGTGAACATGTGTGCCAGTGTTCCCCTTGGCTTGTTGCTGCTATTGTGTGCACTCTTCTAAATGCAAGACAGCAGCTCTGAACCGCTGGTCAGCAGAGCTCACATCTAAAAATAAAGCATGTCCACTTTGCCATTGGCTATTCATTTTTTGTTTCAACTACCTTCCTAAGGACCTGCACAGGATGGGGCAGAGGGGTTTATGATACAGCCCTACAGTTACATACTGTATGATTCCAAATATATGATATTCTGAAAAGGCAAAATTATAAAAACAGTAAAAAAAAAATCAATGGTTGCCGGAAGTTGCAGGGAGGGATGAATAGGTGGTGTACTGGGGAAGTTAAGGGCAGTGAAACTATTCTGTAGGATACTGTAATGGTGCATACATGCCATTATACATTTGTCAAAACCCATAAAATGTACAGCATAAAAAGTTAAACTTAACGAAAGTCATGCATTTTAGGGCCGGCCCCGTGGCGCATTCGGGAGATGCGGCACTTGGGAGCGCAGCGGCGCTCCCGCCACGGGCTCGGATCCTATATAGGTATGGCCGGTGCGCTCCCTGGCTGAGTGCAGTGCGGGCGACACCAAGCCAAGCGTTGTGATCCCCTTACCGGTCACAAAAAAGACAAAAAAAAAAAAAAAGTCATACATGTTAGTTAATAATAATGTATCAGTACTGGCTAATCAATTTTAACAATTGTACTTTACTGATGCAAAATGTTAATAATAGAAAAAATTTTATGTGTGGGTGCATGGTAATATGGTAAATGAGAACTCTGTGCATTCTGCTCAAGTTTCCTGTGAACCTAAAATTGTTATAAAGGATTAAGTCTATTAATAAAAACAAAACAAAACAAAATGTGAAACCTGTTAAATTTAAGACTAAATTTAACAGGTTTCCAATTTTACACTTCCTTGAGCAACAATGTCTCTTTGCCTCTCTGGGACTAACTGCCAATGTATGTGGTTAAATCCTCCCTCTGTCCTTTGGGACATTCCCTTGTTAATTACTTTACTTTCTGTATTTAATTTTCATTTTCTGTTCAACCACCATTTCCTTCCTTAGTATCCATGAACATGAGCAGATATCCTTTATTATTTAAAAAATAAAACTAACAGCAAACCCAGGGTGAGGATCTCTCATTTTATCTTTTGAACAAACCCACTGCCACCCTCCCCAATGCTTTTATACAGATTCCTGAGCCATTTGCTGTCCAACTTTTTCGTCACAGGACCAAGTATGAAATATTTTATATTGTGATTTAGTATACACAAGCATGCACATGTTCTCACACAAGCACACACGTGCACACACATGAAATAAATCTGTCATCACGAAATAGAGCTCCCTACACACTCATAACGTACACTGCTTCTGTAAAATTGCTTGCTTAACCTAAGTAACTCCATTCTGCCCCCTGCCTGACCTACAGACTACCCCCCTTTCTGCACAAGAAACTGTTGACTTTCTCATAGAAAATAAGACAATTGCATATAAACAGGGGCCATACACAATGAATTATTACATGGCAACAGGAACCATACGCAACGTAAACTTGTATGCTTGACTGCATGAACGGTTCATTCTAGGCCTCTGTGACCTAGCCCCCTAACTTGCTTTGTGCACCTAGACAATCCCTTGTGCCAATGGGATGTAGTTTTTGTCTTTAAAAACCCTTCAAGACCAATGCCCAATGCCGCTGTTCCTTGGTTGCACCTTGGGAGACAGATGCTGGCCAATTGGAGTGAATAAACTGTGGCATGTAAGTGCTCTTCTTGTGGGAGGGTGCCTCACAACAAACACAATGTTTAATCCTGTTCTGATGCTTTCTATTCTATTGTATAATGATTTCATAGCTCTTATTCTGTTTCTTACTGTGAAAATTCTGGTCCTAGAGGCCCACTAAATTGATTTCAAAATTCACTGAAACTCATAGCCAAGTATACAAAAACATGGCATTTATTATATAAAAATAGTATTATTGCTTTAAAAGTTTACTGCCAAAGATATTATTTCCATACTGTAGAGCTAGGGCTGGGTCTTACAGACTCCTCAAGCCCATTGTCCAGACTGTGTCACAAACCCTTCACACACAGGTCTACGGGCTAGGTAATAGGAAAAGGTCCTGGGAGCCATGCGTGAAGAGATAATAGTATTAATTCAAAGCTAGGAGCAGTTGACGTAATATGGCTTCCCAGAGCATCCCTTAGAAGCTTTGTGCATCTGCGGCATTAGTCCTTCTTACTCAAGTCCATAATCCAAAAAAAAAAAAAAAACAAAACTGGATGCACATGCACAATCATATTAGACAATAACAAAGAACACCCGTGTGCATGTGCACACCCACCTCAGATGCTCGGTAAGAGTCGAATATCCTAGAGGCCCTGACCATTTTCTCTATATTTTCCCAACACATACCATTGATATATCTCTTTTGGTTAAAATAAGCTTTTTTAAAAAATCCCTTCTCTTAAATAAAACTAGCCCCCAAATCTAATATTTTTTTTTTTTTGAACTTTCTGTATATTTGACACTGTTGACTCCATATTCCTTTCTTTAATTCTTCTGCCTCTGCTTCTGATGTTGGAGGTAGGGTCGGGGGTGGGGGGAGACCCAGTAGTCATCCTCAACCTACCCAGTCCTCTTACTAGGTTCTTGACTCCACCACAGGAAAGAATTCAAGGGCAGAGTCACAGGAGAAAGTGAGAACAAGTTTAATAAAATAGATAAGAAATACAGGTTCCATGCAGAGAGTGTGGCATAGCTCCATAAACTGAGCAGGGCCCACACCAAGTGTTACTCAAAAGTAAGTTCCATATAGGCATCAAGTCTAACAAGGCTAACACAAAAGCAAGAAAAATATATTTAAAGTTCAGTACAAAGTGCAGGCTGGCTCAAGAGAATGTGCAGCTGCTTGCTGAAAGTAAGCTAGATACAAAATAAAATATACACACTTCGGCCATCAAAGTGCCATCTACCTCCAGGAAAGTGAACAACACCACCCCTGCCTTCAGCTGGGATTCAGCTTTAATAGTTTCTCTATCTAACGAATATTCAATGAAGGGGGTGGTTCCCAGTTGTATGCACCAGAATGTTCTGTGCTCTCTACTGAGCATGTCCAGTCATTAAACTGTATATGCCATTCCCCCGTTGTCTCATTTTCCCTGTTGGAACTAAAAATAGGTCTAACCGGCACCAGTTACTTTCCTCCCAGGGTAAGCTCAGAAGAGGGGACCTGAGACCTCAGGGAGTGGCTGGAAACCCACAAGCATGTCTTGAAACCCCTGTCCAGGGAAACCGAGCACCTCCTGTATCACTGCCATTATAATATTCATGTTTGATAGTTCTGCTTTAACTCTACTCCATGCTTTCTGGTGGTTTATGCTCCCATCATTTTTTCTTTGGTTTTTATAATAAATACATTCTAAGATGTTGTTGGGGGCTATGGGGTAAAGGCAGGGTTGGCTGGCCCATGACCACCTCTGTTTCTGGTCTGATTGAGGTTGATGCCACTTCTGGACCCAAGGGGCATCTGGCTCTGGCCTGGCTGTAGTTGAAGGTGAGCAGGGCTGAGGCTCACAGCCCACCACTTCAGGACCCCAGGGGCTTTTGGCTCTGGCTCTAGCCTTGTTGCAATCAGCGGTGGGAGGGACTGAGGGCCATGGCCCACTGCCTCAGGACCCCATGGGCTTCTGGCTCTGTGACTGGCCTGGTTGTATTAGCTATGCTCCCATCCTTTACATGGAGTCATAATTACACCCTGTCACTCATTCATTCATCCTTATGGTTTTTTGTTTGTTTGTTTTTGGATTTTCAGCCCCTTTTCTTAAAGATCTCATCTACGTTTATAGTGCCAAATATCACACTAAAATAACAGCTGCAAAATGTCTTATTCTTGCTCTATCATTTCTTTAGGGTTTCATCTTCACATTCTACTAATTGAACACTTTTTTGTAAATGCCCATATGTCATTTCAAATTTAGCAAATATTAAGCAAAATGAATTTTTTTNTTTTTTTCTTTCCATCAAAATGAATGGCTGTTTCTCACTTCCTGGTTTATCTATTATTATAAATCCTAAAGTTTCACATTGCTAAATAACGTTGAATTTTTCTTCTCCTTTTTCCAAGTAGCCAATCAAGACACTTAGTTTACTGTTTTTCAGGATGACTCTCAATCAGTTTTTCCCAATTCTCACTGTTACTGTCTTCCCTATTAACTCATTACTCTGTGCCTGCATTGCCGAACTGGTTCCCTAAATAGCTTTCTGACTTATACAATCATTTTCATTTTTATCTGTATTTCAGAAAGCACATAGATCAATCTTTAGTAACAGATTAGTCTAACGTTCTTAAATTTTTTCACTGTCTCATCTCTAGCATGGTCTTAAAGATTAACTGGATTACATTTTCTCCAAACACTTCAAATGCACTCTTAAAGCTACCATTTAATTTATGCCATTTTTATTCTGAAATGCACACCCTATTCTTGACAAACTCTAAGCATGAAAAACATAAAGTGCTGTTTGGTCAAATTTAAACTTCAGATGATCTGTTTTTATTTTCTCATATTTAGGTTTTCGTTTTCAATCAATAGTCGGGATGTTTCTTTC
>NW_007731714.1:108883-116452 GCF_000696425.1 Galeopterus variegatus
CTGTTTTTATTTTCTCATATTTAGGTTTTCGTTTTCAATCAATAGTCGGGATGTTTCTTTCTTTTTGTTTTTCCTCCTAGTTCAGTTCACCAGATATCATTATTCCTTTTAGAATTGGTTGTAAACATTTTCATTAAGCTGTGTCTTCATTCTGAATGTATGTTGACATAACTGAAGTTTAATATAAATTCATCCTTTACACTTGTACTTCTATATTCTAAGATTGCAACTTCAGTAAATCTGAAATTACTCACTAGGCAGTTGATTTCAATCTTTTTCATGTCATGAGCAATTTGGGGAAATCAGTGGGTTGACAAACATTTAAAATACATATGTAACAGAATTTTAAAAATCAAAATTATATTTTCCATTGAATAAATAGTAAAACTCAAAATCGTGCAGCTAAGAAATACATGTCTAAGTAAAGAGCATTATACTCTGTGGACTTAATACAGACATTGCTATGAATTTTTATGCACTATAGCAATTTCTTTCTGAAATGATGAGAAACTTCTTTTAAAAGTTAACCTTTAAGAAACTGATCTGCATTCTGTTTGAAGAGTTTTTTGATTATAGCTAGAGGAGCATGTATTGTAAGTTACATAAATGCCACCACTTCATAAGACAATGTAGCTGCCCAGAAATGTCATTTCTGAAAAATAAAAATTGACCTTACCAAATATTTAAGAAATAATATGTCTTTTAAGCAATGAAATCCCTTTAGGCCTTATGATTTTGTAGTACCAAATGGGAGAATGGTAAATGCATTTATCTTAATAATATTTAAATGAGGAAGAAATTTTGTAAATCTATAATTACTTGAACAATGAATGAATTATTATTAAATATTATTTTACATGATACCAAAATTGACTAAGCAAATATGACTCTTATGACCCTTACTTTCTTTTAACAAGAGTTGAGTTTTCAGTGGGATAACATAGTATAGACTGGCAGACGACAAACAGTGGAAATGACCTACAAGAGGGAAGTCACAGTTGGGACTAGATGAATTTCTTGTAGAGAGGATATGAAGTGGAGGCAGCCAGACATCATCAGGGAGCTCTAGGGTGGGAAACTGGTAGAGTTTTTATTTAACCGAATAGAGTGCTGAGATGGAGGAATGATGGAAGACAATGTTCCCTTAATGAAATCTGTCAGAAAGGCAAAAGGAATCCATGCACCAGGATTTCCTTTTAGAGTGGCAGGCTGAGCCTTAAGGAGGAAACTCAGTATGAAGAAAAGATCTAGAATGAAGCATGAGGACTAATATTTATTTATTGCTTGCTGTGTGCCAAACACTGGCTTAAGTATTTTGCAGAAGTTATTCATTTATTCAACAATGCAAGGATTTATTGATCTATATTCGTATTTAAATTTTAAAAAGCTCACATAAAAAATGGTACAGTGTGGATGTTCATTTCAGTACTAATTGCAAAGATCATTTTCATATCTACTCTATTGGATTCCTCATTTTGACAATTGGGGTACAAGACAGGGTGATATGATGGATATCAACTAAGGCTGCCAGTGGTAGTTAAGTGTACCATACATACGTGAGTGAAATTATGGAAGAAACAAGCAGTAAAGCTGAAATGCTGCTTAAGCCATTAAGTTACCATGCTAAAATTCTATGAATCCAGGGTTGAACAAAAGATAAAACTGGTCTCAATTTTGGAAATCACTGACCACTCTGTGCGATGCTAATACAATAATCCAACATTTTGTCAGCTCTTTCTTGGTAAATGTATTGCCTTTACTTTTATTGTCCATATTTCTGCATCATTAAAAGTATCTCTTTTGTATGTAGCTTAAAAAGAGTACATTTCTATAATAGATAAGTGTATCTAATTTATGTTAATCAATGTAAACTTCAGCCCTAATTGTGCCACATGAGTTTACAGAATTTTTCTTTGTTTGTAATATTTTAGTTTAGGTTGGATTTTTCTAAGTTTCCCTCTAGTAATTTGAGAGTTGTACAAGTAGAAATGATACCCATTACAACTCAATGATATTTGAAACTATCCCGTGACTCTCCCATTCAAAGATATCATAAAATCAACTTACCTACCCTGCTTCCCAACTCATACATTTTCTTTTCTTTTTTTTTTTTTTTTTCCTTTTATTTTTTCCTTTTTCCGTGTCCAGCAACGGATCACAACCCTCCGTGTCGCCCC
This sequence comes from Galeopterus variegatus, assembly GCF_000696425.1. NCBI lineage: Eukaryota > Metazoa > Chordata > Mammalia > Dermoptera > Cynocephalidae > Galeopterus > Galeopterus variegatus. The sequence goes on from NW_007731714.1 coordinate 111,061, forward strand.
CGTACCGGACCGGGACCAGCAACGGGATCGCAACCCTCGGTGTTGCCCCCGCACCTCGCTCAGCCAGTGATCGGGAACTGGTCTGCATGTGGGATCTGAACCCTCGGCGGGAGTGCCGCCACGCTCCCAAGCGGCGGGCGGGAGCGCCGCCACGCTCCCAAGCGGCGCACTATAGCATGCACCACCGGGCCGGCCCCCCAACTCATACATTTTCTATCCAACTTCTTATAGCTTTGCTAATAAGTAATATAATTTTCCCCAACCAATTTCTGATATAGTAATCCTATTTGTTTTACATTTTTTCATTGTGTATAAATTTGCATCATGTTTTATAACTGTATTTCTAACTGTTGTATCATATATGTTCTAATTTTAAAATTAATTAAATGCTGACTAGCAGTTTCTTCCTCCTATATTTCCCCATTACCATTTCTCTACTCCTTAATTTGATGTGTCTTTTGGTTATTAGAATTTCTTTCTTTAGTCATACTTCTTCAGATCTTAAATTTTTGAAAAGCTTTTTTATCGAAACAAAATTGATTGCACATATTTGTGGGGTACCAAGTAGACTATCATCATTTGTGCACAATATGCGGTGATCAAATCAGAATTGTTAGCATATTCATCATTATAAAATGTAATTATTATTTGTGTCCATTACCCAACTTCTCTCTAAGACTCCTCCCTCCCTCTTTCCTACCTCTATTAACCATAATTCTGTTCTTTCCTTCTGAAAGTTCAATGTATTATTGTGGTGGTGGTTTGTTTTTCCTTCCTTCCTTCCTTCCTTAGCTCCCACTATTAGTGAGGACATGTGGTATTTCTCTTTCTGTGCCTGGCTTATTTCATTAACATAATTTTCTCCAAATTCATTCATGTTGCTGCAAATGGCAGAATTTAATCTTTTTTTATTGCTGAGTAGTATTGTATTGTATATGTATATCACATTTTCCTTATCCAGTTGTCTGTCGATTGATATTCAGGTTGATTCTATATCTAGGCTATTGTAAACAGAGCTGTAATAAATATGGGAATCCTTTCAACATGATGATTTCCATTCCTTTGGGTGTACACCAAGCAGTGAGATTGCTGCATTGTATGGTAGTTCTATGTGTTATTGTTTGAGAAACCTCCATACTGTTTTCCATACCGGCTTTACTAATTTACAGTCCCACCAACAGTGTAGAGTGGTTCTGCTTTCTCCATATCCTTGCTGGCACTTGCTATTCCCATTCTGTTTGATAATAACCAGTGTAACTGGGGTGAGATGATATCTCAATGTGGTTTTGATTTGCATTTCCCTGACAATTAGTAATGTTGAGCATTCTTCAAGTGCATGTTGGCCATTTGTATGTTTTACTTTTAGAAATGTCTTTTGAGCTCCTTTGCCCATTTTTAATTGGATTATTTGGTGTTTTTTTATTTTTGTTTGTTTCATTGTTTTTTTTTTTTTTCTGTTAAGTTGTTTGAGTTCCTTGTATATTCTGCACATTAATCCCTTGCCAGATTTTCTCCCACTCTGTAGGTTGCCTTTTTGATCAGTTAGCTGTTTGCTCTGCAGAAGCTTTTTAGTTTGATATAATACCATTTTTTTTTTTTTTTTATTGCTTGTAATTTTGGGCTCTTATTCACAAAGTCTTTGCCCAGTCCTACATTCTGAAGTGTCTCCCCTAAGTTTTGCTTTAGGAGTTTTATAGTTTCCAGTCTTATACTTAAGTCTTTAATCAATTTGAGTTGCCTTTGGTATATGGTAAGATATAACGGGTCTAATCTCTTTCTTCTACACATGAATGTCCAGTTTTCCAGCACAATTTATTGAAGAGACGGTCTTTTCCCTAATGTGTGTTCTTGATGCCTTTGTCCAAGTTCAGTTGACTGTAAGATCTGGGTTGATTTCTGTGTTCTCTATTCTGTTCCACTTGTCCATGTGTCTGTTTTTAATGCCAATACCATGTTATTTTGGTTAAAACAGCTTTTTAGGATATTTTGAAGTTAGATAGTGTAATGACTCTGGCTTTATTTTTTTATTTATTTATGTATTTATGTATTTATGTATTTATTTATTTATTTTTGCTCGGGATTGCTTTGGCTGTTTGGAGTCTTTCATTATTTCATATGAATTTTAGGATGCTTTTTCAATTTTTGTGAAGAATGTCATTGGTATTTTGATGGGGATTGCATTCAATCTGTGGATCAGTTTGAGTAGTGTGGACATTTTTACAATGGTAATTCTACCAATCCATTATACAGGATGTCTTTCCATCTTTTGGTGTCCTCTTTAATTTCTTTCAGCAGTGTTTTGTAGGTCTCAATGTAGAGATTTTTCACCTCCTTGATTAAATTTATTGCTAGATAAATAAATAAACAAACAAACCAACCAACAAACAAACAATAAATTTATTCCCAGTTATTTTATTCTTTTGGTAGCTGTTTTAAATGGGCTTGTTTTCTTGATTTCTTTTTCTTCTTGTTCATTATCAGTGTATAAAAGCACTACTGATTTTTGTGTATTTTGTATCCTGTAACTTTACTAAATGTTTTTTTTTATGAACTCTAGGAGATTTTTAGTAGAGGTTATGGATTCTATATATAGGATCATGTCATGTGTGAACAGTAATAATTTGACCTCATCTTTTTCAATTCAGATTGCCTTTATTTCTTTCTCTCGCCTGATTTCTGTAGCTAAAACTTCCAATATTATGTTGAATAGGAGTGGTGAGAGCGGGCTTCCTAGTCTTTTTCCTGTTCTTAAAGGAAAAGCTTTCAGTTCTCCCCACCCAGGATGATGTTGACTGTGGGTTTTTTGAATTGTGTTGAGATACTTTACTTCATACCTAATTTGTTAAGATTGTCCATCATAAAGGATATTAAATTTTGTTAAGTGCTGTTTCTGCATCTATTGAGATATTCATAATGTTTTTGTCCTTAATTTGTTGATGTGGTGTATCACATTTATTGATTTGCATATGTGGAATCATCTTTGCTTCCCTGGGATGAATTCCACTTGATTGTGCTGTGTAATATTTTTTATGTGCTGTTGTATTCTGTTCCCATAAGATTTGGTTGAGATTTTGGCATTATCTTCATCAAGGATATTGGCCTGTAGCTTTCTTTTTTATTGTTGTTGTAGTTCATCTGATTAGGGTATCAAGGTGATGCTGTCCTCATAGAATGAGTTTGGAAGAATGGCCTCTTTTTTGGAATTGTTTGTAAAGGAGTGGTGTTAGTTCTTCTTTAAAGGTTTGGTAAAATTCAGCAGTAAAGTTATCCAGTCTTGGGCTTTTCTTTGTTGGAAGATTGCTGATTCCTGTTTCTATCTCCAGCTTGTTATTGGTCTGTTCAGGTTTTCTATTTAGTCTTGGTTCAGCCTTGGTAGTTTGTATGTGTCCAGAAATCTATCCATTTCATTCGGGTTTTCGAATTTCTTGACATATAGTTGTTCATAATAGTCTCTAACTATTCTTTGTATTTCTGTAGTATTGGTTGTAATGTCTTCTTTTTGCACTTCCGAGTTTTGTTATTTTATTCTCTCTTTTTGTTTTGTTGATTTTTTACATTGTTCTTTTGTTCCCTATTTTGTTAGTTCTGCACTGATCTTAATTATTTCTTTCTTACTAGTTTTGGGATTGTGTTGTTTTTGTTTTTCTAGTTCTTTGAGATGTAAGATTAGGTTGTTTATTTAAAGTCTTTCTATTCTTTTTATAAGCACTTATTGCAATAAACTTCCTTCTTGGTACTCCTTGTAAAGTATCTGTTAAGTTCTTTTAAATTGTTCTTGTATTTTTATTTGTTTCTTTGACTCATTGCTCATTCAGGAGCATGTTGTTGAATCTCCCTGAATTTGTATAGTTTTCAAATTTTTGTTTGTTATTAATTTCTAATTTTATTCCATTGTGGTTTCAAAATATACTTGCTATGATTTAAATATTTTTAAATTTGTTGAGACTGAATTTGTGGCATAACGTGTGGTCCACCCTGGAGAATGATGTGTGTGCTAATGAGAAGAATGCATTTTCTGTCCTTGTTGGATGAAACATTCTGTGTATGTCTGTCAAGTCCATTTGGTCTAAAGTCCTGTTTAAATCCACTATTACTTTGCTAATTAGTTTTTGAAGAGCTGTCCAGGCTGAGAGCAGCCTGTTAAAGTTTCCACCTATGACAGTGTGTGTTCCTATATCTCCTCTTAGATCCAGTAATAGTTTCTTTATATTTCTGGGTGCTCTGATGTTAGGTTCATATATATTTATTGTTATATCTTCTGCTGTATTGATCCTTTTCTCACTATATATTGTGCTTCTATGTCTCTTTTTATGTTTCTTGGTTTGAATTCTATTTTATTTGATATAAGTATGGCACCCCTACTCGTTTTTGGTTTCCATTGAGTGTAATGTCTTTTTCCATCTCTTCACTATTAGTCTATGTTTTTCTTTATTGGTGAAGTAAGTTTCTTACAAGCAGCATATGATTGGGTCTAGTTTTTTACTCTATTCTGCCAGCCTTTATCTTTTAAGTTGGTATTCAATCCATTTACAGTTGGGGTTGTTTTTTGAAAGGTATTGCTTTATTACTGCTATTTATTAATTTTTTTATGATTTTATAACTTTTGTTCCTTTCTTACCCTTTTATTTATCTTTGCTTTTGGGTATTTTGGGGTTTTTTGTTTTTGTTTTTGTTTTGGGTTTATTTTATTTTATTTTTTTTTTTGCTTTTTTGTACTGATAAGGTACATTTTCTTTCTCTTTCTCATTTGTGTTTTTCTTCTACTAGCAGTGTTTAATCTTTCTTGTGTATTTATGGTGACATATATCTCTCTTTTGATTGCAGATGTAGGATTCCCTTTAGGATTTGTTGAAGGGCCAGTGTTTTGTTGGTGAATTTCTATAGTTTTTGTTTGTTTGTTTGTTTGTTTGTTTTTCTTTTTTCTTTTAGCTCTTTGAATATTTCATCACACTCACTCCAGGCCTATTGTTTTGCTGAGATGTCTGAGGTTTGCCTGATGGGGATTCCCTTATAGATGATTTGAAACTTTCTCTTATTGATTTTAGAATTCTTTCTTTAACTTTTGATAATTTGACTAAAATATGCCTCAGGGAGGTCTTTTTTGGGTTGTATCTGTTTGGAGATCTTCAAGCTACTTGGATCTGTACATCTGTATCTCTTCCAATACTTGGCAAGATTTTAGATATTATTTCATTAAGCAGACTTCCTATGCCTTTTGTTTTTTCTTTCCCTTCCAGTATACCCATAATATGGATATTTGTATACTTAAGGTTATCCTAAATATGTCATAGGTTTTCTTCCTTTTTTATATTCTTTTTTCTTCTTCTTTTGGTCCAACTGTATTAATTCAAAAACCCTATGTTCTTGTGAAGAATTCTTCAGCTTGCTCTAG
>NW_007731714.1:116921-118826 GCF_000696425.1 Galeopterus variegatus
GTCCAACTGTATTAATTCAAAAACCCTATGTTCTTGTGAAGAATTCTTCAGCTTGCTCTAGCCTACTGCCTATGCTAGCAGTTGTATTTTTTTGTCCAATTAATTCTTCAGTTTTAGGGGTTCTGTTTTTTTTTTTTCCTTTTAATTATTGCTTCCATCTCTTTGTTGAATTTCTTATACATGTACTGACTTTTCTTTTTTAATTGTGATTTTTATCTATTTTTTCATCCATCATGTTGAGTTTCCTTACGATTGCCATTTGGGATTCCTCTTCAGGTGATTCATCAACTTCCTATTATTTGGGATCTGTTATTGGAGAATTGTAGTCTTCTTTTGAGGGAGTACTGTTTCCCAGTATTTTTCATGCTTTCTCGTATCTCTGCATTAATAGCTAGGTATTTGGTGGTATAGTTTCTTCTTTTAATTCTAGGAATGATTTTTGAAGTGAAACTCTTTCCTGTACAAATGTTCTATATTGACGATTGGGTCTGTTGTTTTAAGTTTAGATCTGAATGTGTGTGGTAGTACAGCTTTCGTGTGACTTCTTCAAATGTATGCAATCTTGGCATTGTCTGTGGGTACTTTTGCAGCCTAGGCAATGGGGCCCTTGGCTGTTTCTTGTTGGGGTGGGTTTGTTGTTAGGGTGGGTTTGTTGTTAGGGTGGGTACCCTGTCAGTCAGCAAACAGATGTACAACATTGAAAAATATGGAATGCTTCATGAATTTGCACAGGGACCATGCTAATCTTCTCTGTATAATTCCAATTTTAGTATGTTTGACTCTGAATTGAGCACTGTTATTTACTCATAAAGACCATTTTACCTTGGTTTTACTTTATGATGTGGCATAGATATTAGGCATCATAATTTGTTTAATAGGAATGTTACTTGTGATTATATGTCTATTTTGAAATTTTACTTATTAATAGCAACAACAAAAATAATTTCAAAAATATATAAAGCAAGTACTTTATATAATAGGCACTAGATGAGCAGATAAATACTAACCTATTAACTCATTTAATTTTGTACTTTTATTTGTTATTTTTATTTATCTTATATTTTATTTTAATTATTCTTTAAATTTTTTNTTTTTTCCTACACATGGAAAACATTACTTCTGTATTATAAACATTATACAAAATATACATAATTAGAAATTTGGACACTAAAATAACAAGTTAATGTTACACTAATTTTGTTGCCTTCACACCATTATTAACCAATATCTTAAGGTCCAAATTATTTAAGATAAACTGATCACAGTGTAGCATATAGAAACCCATACCTCAAACAATCTTGATAATTTCAAAATTATCTGAGCAAATTAAACGTTGTTAGTTCAAAATAGGTTGTATAATTCATTAATCCACTTAAGAGGACAACAAGGTGAATTTGGCACTACTAACAGATTCCTACCTTTATAGTCCTATATTAAATGTATTGGTTATTTGCCTCTCTAACCAAATTTGTTATGTCTATAATTCATTTAGTTGATTTTGTTGGACTGAGAGGAATCTCCTGATCTTCCACCTTGAATTTCTGACTTTTTGAAGTGCTATAATTGATAATTCAAAACATCTGTACCTCTTTCTTTGTCGGAATCAGTATCTCAAGGAACAGTAACTCCCTGAATGCAACACTTCTAACCTTTTCCCTTCTCTGCCTCTTGTGACTACTCATATCAGATTCTAAGTATAATACACTACCCATATTTACTTCTGCCCTAAAATCAATATTTTTGAGTACTAACAATTGTCGGCATGGATTAAATGTAGCAATGTGTGTAATAATGTGATAAAATTTAAAGTGGGAGAATGATGCAGCCAACTCAGAAAATGAAAGAAGTCACTGAATTTATGGGCAGTGAAAGGCATATGCTTCTGAGTTAGGAATTAAAAGTGTT
>NW_007731714.1:119462-129064 GCF_000696425.1 Galeopterus variegatus
AAGTCACTGAATTTATGGGCAGTGAAAGGCATATGCTTCTGAGTTAGGAATTAAAAGTGTTAGGGATCCAGATATACTACTTTCCTGACTTTTGGGTTTTTTTAAAGCATTTTTACTTTGTTAGTTCTTTCTGTGAATACTGTCTTCTGACTCTGGTGAATTATTGATGGCTATTCCAGGTTTCCAGGGTTTTTTCAACATTGCCTGTCTTTGAGTATTTTCATGCACATTTTAATTAAAAAGGGGTGACAAAGGTCTTTATTTGGCATTCTAATCTGGACACCCCAATAACTATGTTCAGACCTTGTTTTGCTGGAATCATTTGTAACATTTGGTATATTGACCATGCCCTCACTTTGAAACATTTTGTCTAGCAGTTTTCTATTCTCTTCTGATTTTCCTCTTCTCTCTGTTCATTCATGGAGTTTTCTCTCATTATCCTTTAACATATCTGGTCATCATAAAGTCACCTTCTTTCTAGCTACTTTCACTGATTATCCCATCCATTTAGCTACAACTATAGCTGCAATTAATGATGATATGTCACTGATCCCTATAACTATATCTCAAGCCAATGACATCACATAAGTTCCAGAATCATATATGAATTGTATAATGGGATATCTCCATTTGGATGTTGGACATGTCAAATTAGGGCTTATTATTTTTCCTTAGCCCACCAATATACTTTCATTCTCTTTATTTCCTAACATAGTGTGATTATTATCCATTCAATGTACCAAATCTCTATTCTGCAATGTACCAAATCTCTATTTTGACTAATTCTATTAAAACCCTCATGTTCAATTTTATATGAGGATTTGTTGACACTAGTTTTTAAATATCTCTCAAATATACCTCTTCTTCTTTATCTTCCCTGGGTCATGTTTTAGTTCAGATTATCAATATTTCTTTCCTCTGTTACCACAACTACTTCCTAGATTGTTTTCTAGCCCTTAGGCTCTCAGTCCTTCCATTTTTTATCTCACTTGTCAGAATGGTCTCTCTAAAATAAACTATTTTAAAGACTTCAAAGTAATTTTGAAGTTTCCTAATGCCTTCAAGAGAAAATCTAGCTCTTTGACATAACAAACTAGGGCATAACTCCCACATCTGCTTTAATGAATGGTTTACACACATGCCTTTATGCTGTTGCCTCTGGATCAGATATGTTCATAATCCTCTATACCCACCTAATGTCTACTCATTGTGTAAGATTGATCTTGGGTGATATTTCTTTTGTGAAATTTACCTTGACCATTCTTTCATAAAGCACATTGCAAAACAGTCATTTGTTAGCATTTCAGCAATGAAGCTACCAGTTTTTTAGGGCTTTAATTTTGTTGGGTTTTCAATGCCAGGCATGGCTTTTGCCACATAAAGATTTCCACACACATTTTTTTTTTTTTTTGGTAAAAAATAAACAAATGATATTTAAGTTTGTATGAATGATAGCATATATTTTTCATTAAGTAATTTTTGATAAAAATATAATGAACATAGGAATTAAGGAAATATCAGAAAAAAATTGCTGAAAGCAAATATTTTGGGACAATTTTACACATAGCTCCTTTGTGTGAGTAACTTAAGTACATGAGCTGTGATTTTTGTATTTGTATTAGTTTTGCTAATTTGCATTTTATCATTGCATAGTTCATATATTTCAATAGATTGCAAAACAAATCTAATATTTAGTAGCCACAATGATAATGAAATATATTAATATCAGAAATTTAAAATTGATGGTTAAATATTTACTACTTAATAGATTTTCTTAGCCGCTGTTTCTTACAAATATGCTGATGATTTGCAGTACTGGGAAAGATCTCTACAGATCTTGACACAGGGAGCCAGATGGCCTTTTACCATGACCTTTGCCCAATGCTATTAGCATCCAAGGGAGCTGAGAAACTCTGCCTCATTATCTACAACCAGATGTTTTCTACTTCTCTATCACAACAGGGAGCCAGATGGCCTTTTACCATGACCTTTGCCCAATGCTATTAGCATGCAAGGGAGCTGAGAAACTCTGCCTCATTATCTACAACCAGATGTTTTCTACTTCTCTATCACTGTTGCTAAGTGGCAGTTAATGCCTGGCACGATAAGTATTTGCTTGAACCTATTGTCCATGAAATTCTTTCTCTTAAAGTACAAATATCACTCACTAGTAGAAACTTTTCCCTATGCATTTGTATTCAACCATTCTTCTTTCTTCTGTAATCTTGGAGCCACTTTATTTCATATTTTTCTGTCTTTCTTAGCTGACAGCCAGTAAGTTTATTCAAATTTAAGAAAAAATATATACATTTAAATAATTGAACATTTTCTGAATTTTTTTGTTGTTTTATATAAATCATAAGTATGTAATAACTTTATAAGCACCAAGCAACCTTCTATAAGTTTCCAGAGAGCCTGATAGTAAGAAAAGTGAAAACTATTCCAGTTACTAGAAAGATCTATGCCCTGATGGATTTAATAACTAGTTTTCTCTCAGTTTGGCTAATAAAAGTTCATCTTTCAAAGTCTGATCTACTCCAGATGAACTAATATAACTTAAATCATAGACAATTTAAACTATGGATATCGAAATTTTCTGATTTGACTACAGTATGGGAGTGGTACACATTTATCTTACTTTATGCCAAGCCAAGCAATGTATTGTTTGTTTTGAGTTCTTCAGGGTTGTCTTTTAATTGTGAAGGCCTTTTATAGTATCCGCTCATTCACAATAACAGAAGTGTAGAAAGCAGCCTGAGTATCTTTCTAATTTAAAAACTTTATCAGAGAATGTTGTAACTTTTATAAATAGGTAAGACATGCATAAAACTAGTCTTTTTTATAAAAATATTTATTTATTGGACCATAGACTAATGATTGTCAAAATTTATTTATTCATCCAATTAAGTACTTATTATGAGTCAGACATTCTTTGAGAAATGACGTATTGGTAAGCATTAGAGGTAAAAAGCTTTTTATGGAGAATTAAACAACCATGTTTGGTAGAAAGGATCTTTCCCTTGCTTTTATTCTTCTTTTCACTAATGTATGGGGCTACAGTCTTTAAAAACTAAAGTTATTTTAATTTCATTTAATTATCTTTTAAATACCTTAAATCAAGCCAACTACATGATGGAATTAGAAGATTTTTTTTACATTAGAATTATTGTGATAATAATTTGAAATTTAATATTTTACATAATGATATAGATAAAAGGTAAGGCTAGAGATAGAGTCGCCAATATCCCATATCAAGTGCATTTAATAAAAGTGCCCCTTCCTCTGGGAAGATTCAGCGCTGGACCTGTGCTAATTCTTGATGAGCAAGCATGGCTGAGGATGGATTTTAGATTACTTACTCACTAGTTGTAGAATTTGGGTAGGGTTCTGGAGTACCCTTGAAAGCAAGGAAATAATTCATATTCTACTCAGGGTTTCAATAAGTTATAGCAATCTTGGTGTCCTCTAATTGGAACTATGTAGGTTATCTATTTATTAAAAACAACAACAAGAACAACGAAAATTCTATATTTCCTACATGAAACAATATAGTTGGTTCATGGGTGAACAACAACAAAAAACAGCATGCAGTTATTACTATGTTCCATAATGATTCTCCTGTACATGTGTGAATCATCAATTCAAATTTTAGGAATCTAAAAGTCAGTGTTTTAGTCTGTTTGTACTGCTCTAAGAAATTACCTGAGACTGGGTACTTTATAAAGAATAGAAATTTATTTTCTCGCAGTTCTGGTAGTTTGAAATTCCAAGATCAAATTCTGGAGGCTGGAAAGTCCAAAATCAAAACAGGTTTGGTTTTCTGTTAAGGGCTACATACCCCAGAGGGGAGGAACACTGTGTCCTCACATGGTGGAAGGTAGAAGGGCAAGCTAGCTAAATGCTGCATGAAGCCTCTTTTATAAAAGCCTTAATTCTATTTATGAGGGAGAAGCTCTCATAGCCCAATCACATATTAACAGCCCCACCTCTTAATATTGTCATGTTGCCAACACTTGAATTATGGAGACACATTCAGACCATAACAACCAGTGAGGATAGATCCATTTCAGAGCATAGGACAGATAACAAAGACTAAATAGGAGCAAGGAGTGATTTTTAAAAACATATGATTTATTACCAAACCCCATATCCACCTATCTGTTGGCAGCTCCACTTACATATACAACAAACATCTCAAATTTAACATGTTCATTACCTGCAGGAAAACCTGATTCTAAATTACATGAGGGCACTTCAAAAAGTTAATGAAAATATTTGTAGTGTCTTTTAATTCTATTTTTTCCAGAAACTTTTTGAAGTAAACTAGTATGAATCTCAACATAATATGAAAGATAAAATTTCATAATTGGCCACACCCTCTTAAATTTAACCCATTTAATTTTATTAAAAAATAAGACATTTTCTTGCCTTTCTTATTTTGTCAGAGGCAGGTAAAATCTTCATCACAGCCCATATCACTCATTAAGTTCAATAATCACTAAGTTAATCTAACCTTAATATTTACTACTGAAGAGACAGGACCTAAGAATATATGTGTGATGTGTTAAAAAATAATGTAGTCAGCAAGCTAAAACTAATAGAGATCTGACCTTCTAATATTTATTATAGTTTTTTTGTTTGTTTGTTTGTTTTTTTACAAATCAAAGCTAATCAATTCTAATTTCAAGTAATCTGTGGATCCCTACATGCTTTCTTGTTGGTATGTTGTTGTTACTGTGTTTGTTGTTAATGTCCTTTATACTTTATTAAATCTTTTCCTATTTTGATGTGTTCTTTTTCTTTCCTCTCTTTTAGCCCTTCCTTCTTTTATCCTGTTCTCTGTCCAATCAGAGACCCTTAGGTTCTTGTGATAGACATTCCTTGAAATAATGAAGGCACAATTGTTGAATGGCTTAATATAAACCTTTAGTACTTGTAAGAATAGTGAAATCACTATTTGTATATGAAGCGAAGTGTGAGAAAGCATCCTACTAATAGGAAATGAACCAAAATGTTGAGACTTGCATTCATACCATGTCTGTAATAATCAATTCAGTAACAGGAAAACCTATAGTGAATGAATCCAAGATTCATCATGTTGTTATCTTCCCAGGGCTATAACATTTTAGGTGTTGAATAGACTCTCCAGCTTACCTGAGATGAGAAAAGTATTCAATAGCTGTATGAGAGTCTTCAAAAAGTTCATGGAAAGATTCAAACTACCATTTAATTCTATTTTTCCATGAACTTTTTGAAGTGCCTTCATACTTCCCAGTGAAAGACATTTTGTATTGAAAACAGGAATTTTTCAGTGGAGATATGAGTGTGATGTAGACGGAAGAAATTTCCTTCCCTTCCTTTCTCTTTGCTGCTCAGCACTAGCTCTCAAGCGTATCTCTTTTTCTTTCCACTCTGGTTACAAGCATTCTCATTTTCACAGCTGTTCCATGTGGTAAACTATTCTGAACTCTTTCCCACTATATTGAATTTATCTGTTTTGTATGACTAAGGCGTAATAGTTCTATCTATTCAACTATCCATTTTTAATTTCCAGGGATCAATAGATAAAATTCAGGGAAATGAAGGTAATTGATTACTGGAACATACTCTATCCTTTTGTCTGCCTGCTTGTCTGTGTATCAGTCTAATTAACTCTGATACAAGCATTCGTACTTTGTTTCCCATTCTTGCTTTGGTACAGTAATTTAATACATAAAATGATCCTTTAAATGCATTTAAGGAAATAAGACTTTTGTGCATTCAGAAACTGTTCCCATACACTTAGAAAGGTCACAAAGAGATATTAAAATAATTTTCACAAAAAGTTAAAATCATGACCTGCATACAGTATAATAATAAACCCATCAAAGTAATTTATTTTACTTATGTAATATGAGGGAATCAGGCAGATGCTATAACCAGTTCAAAGAAAAAGTCAAAACAGCACAGATTTACATGGAGTAAAAAATTGTTGATATTAATTACAAATAGGGAGAAAGTTCCATAGAGGGGAGGGAGTCGGTTATAATCACCAGCAGGCAAGACAGGATTTATACACCTATCAGAAAGAAAACTATTTAAGTGACTCAAGTAGCTGTTAAGGGATTTATTCAGCTGAAGTGCATCAGGGGCACCTGAAGATCCAGAGACACCCCACTGAAGCAGGTCCTGGGCCTTTTTGGCATAGGAAAAGTTAAGTACTTGTCTTTGCAGTTTTGGCTTAAGCAGCAGTTTTGAATTTAACCAAAACTTACAGTTAAAAGTTAGTCTTATGTTTGTGCTCTTTGCTTGTGGTTATTGGTACAATACTGAAAACCATCACAGCCATGTTTTCTGGGAACTGTTTTTTCCTGCTTAAGAGGATTATTGGCTAGTTCAAGTTCAATTTCACAGGGCAAAGGACTTAGCAAAAAGGAAAGAACATGTGGCAATAGTAGAAGACAATTGGAAAACTGGAAAGCTTCTCATATCCCTATTTCAGTCCTTTCACAAGTACTGAATTAACTCAAATAAGGTTGATATTATTACTACCTTTTATACAAGAAAGTAAAAGAAGTTAGCTAGTAATGCCTTGAATTAAAGCAATGCACAAGTTGTAGAAAAGATGGAGGCAACTGAAATTGCATGACTTTTAAAAAACTCATTAGTCTATGGACAGTGTAACTTAATCCTTTATAGAGAGTTATGAATGTATTATTGGCTTACATTTGTATGCCAATAACAGCAAGCTGAGAAATCAGAATTAGCATAAAATGCTTAATTAAAAATACATATGACAATAATGTTATAACTTAGAAGTTAAATTCAGATCATTTCTAAGAGATGAAAAAGAAACTAATCTACTTTCTACTTAACAATTCTTAGGTAGTGTTGTTGGCATTAGCAAAAGTCACAGGTTAGAGAGTAACACTGTCTATGAATTTTGTAAAGCAAAATAGTAAATTAATTACTCTATAAAATACTATTTTGAGATTCTTGTTTTTGCACTTCTCTGAAAGACAGTTTGGCAAAAAATATCACTTCCAGGTGAAAAGATCTAAAATTGATGACTGACTCAATTAAATGTCTAATTCAATTGACTTCAAATTTTAGAATATAGAACAAAAACATAAGCTTTATTTAATTCAGTTTTTTCCTTAAAAAATGCTGAAAAAGTAAGGGAAAGATGTAAATATTTTGGTTTTGTTACTAGACTGGAAGATGAAAGGGATAGATTGCTACCAGCAGGGTTTGAAAATACATTTCTCCCCAATGATTATAAAAGTTAACAAGACAACAAAATAATTTTTAAGATGATTTAGGAAAATGAGAGTAATTGCATACTCATAGATGCACTTATTGTTCTTTGAACCTATTTACAGAAGAGAAAATTGAGTACAAAGTTTTAGTAGAATGAAATGCATTAAATTTCAATAATTCAGATTTTGATCAATTTGGGCTGAAATTTATATTTTTAAATTGTTAAACATGATTATTTATTTTGAAATAGTGAATGTTCTTTAAGTGTTTCATTGTGAGAGAATCCATAAAAATCTACATTATTTATATAAATAATTATTGTCAAATCGTTAAAACAAATCTAATAATTTTATTAGTTTTTCTAGTCACAATGACTTTATAAACATAAAAATAACAAAATCAAATTAAAACACATATAAATAATTATTGTCAAATCGTTAAAACAAATCTAATAATTAGTTTTTCTAGTCACAATGACTTTATAAACATAAAAATAACAAAATCAAATTAAAACACTTAATATGTCATATCTATAACATATTCTTTCTTTCTGCTACAGTATTTCTTATTGGTAGTGAATATTACATAGCTACATTTCTGTTATTCAAAAAGAACACAAAAACTTATGAAGCAAAAAGACAAATTACTGAGTAAATATATGTTCACAAAAAAGACCTAAACAAAGGAGACATTTAAACATATAAGCATTGGAGAGTTTAGGCTGAGAACTAAGGGGAGAGAAAGTTTTGAATGGTCCTGAGAGCCTTTAATGCAAGTATACGCAAACCACTCTGAAACTGTACATTCTTACTAGATGGTTATTACATTGAGAAGATACCAATGATAAGTTTATACTTTGGTTAAAGAGAATGCACATACTTTGGCACTCTTTAAACACTAAAATCCATTTCCAAAAATTAATACATATGTAATAATCAAACTCTTTATTCATTCCAAAATACTCATTGTGAACCTACTTTACTTGGTAAAGTCACTATTCTAGTGTTTGACACATATGAGTGAAGTTAAGGGACAGAAAGCCCTGCCCTTNATTAGTTTTTCTAGTCACAATGACTTTATAAACATAAAAATAACAAAATCAAATTAAAACACTTAATATGTCATATCTATAACATATTCTTTCTTTCTGCTACAGTATTTCTTATTGGTAGTGAATATTACATAGCTACATTTCTGTTATTCAAAAAGAACACAAAAACTTATGAAGCAAAAAGACAAATTACTGAGTAAATATATGTTCACAAAAAAGACCTAAACAAAGGAGACATTTTTTGCTATTCTTATTTTTAACTTCTACTTACTATATTTTATGGGTTTAATTTACAAATCACTTTTTAAATAGGTTTCTGATGATGCCCTGATTCTCTTCTGTTTCTCAGAAGGACATATTATAAACCATGTTAATATCTACACTAAATTTATAATACATAGCAATAATATGTTTTATTTTTAAAATACTATTTCTAATTATTATCTTCTTCAGAAAGCTATTCATTTCTTATACACACCTGTATAATTTACATGTATCTTTCTACCTATATTTAAATAACAATTTAATGTTGAATTTAAGGTCATCCCCTCTAGTACTATCTACTTCAAGGGACACTGTCAGCAATGGTAAATGTGATGATTATTCTTTGAAAAGGAGACATGATATGCTACTTTTACTGAGAATAAAAGGTGTGTAAATATAAATTACTGTCTTAAATTTTTATTTTGCTACATTGAAGTTGATACTGTTATTCACTTAGAAATACTTTTAAAATATATTTTGAGGAGTCTCTAGAAATATTTGTTTAGAAAACGTATTATTTTAAAAACAGGTTAAACTGATCCTATTTCTACTCATTAATTTATACATTTAACATACATTTTTTACCCATATGTCTATGAGTGAACCTTATAAAAATATTTTTTGTCAACACCATTTACACAGAAATTTCTTTATCAAATTTATTTTCTTGTCTTATGTGTATGAAAATTATTCTTTTCTAATATTGTATATAAACATACGTATGTTAGTAATTTGTTCATTAAAACTCTCATCAGACAAGGCAAGGTTCAAATTTGGCTTAGCTAAGGGCACATATTATACATTTTATATAATTTCATTCTCAATTAATTAATTTATTTCCTAATTACACCCTGTTGAAAAGTTATCTCCCTTTGTTCACCATTATCCATGCTTGTCATCTTAATCCTACAGTATACTGGTAAGTATTATGGCACTTTACTAATTATCTGATTGAGAATGAGCATAATCAATCATTTGTTCAACAGTCATTCAACAATTCATTCATTTAAAGCATGTTTTGGATGGTTATTTTGTATTAGGCACTTTT
>NW_007731714.1:130389-131870 GCF_000696425.1 Galeopterus variegatus
GTTGCCCTGGCATACAGTTTGTAGAGTTTCTAAGTTCCAACACCTAGAGGGGAAAACCTACGAACATATAAGCATTGGAGAGTTTAGGCTGAGAACTAAGGGGAGAGAAAGTTTTGAATGGTCCTGAGAGCCTTTAATG
Source organism: Galeopterus variegatus (assembly GCF_000696425.1). NCBI lineage: Eukaryota > Metazoa > Chordata > Mammalia > Dermoptera > Cynocephalidae > Galeopterus > Galeopterus variegatus. The sequence continues at coordinate 130,529 of NW_007731714.1, forward strand.
CAAGTATACCCAAACCACTCTGAAACTGTACATTCTTACTAGATGGTTATTACATTGAGAAGATACCAATGATAAGTTTATACTTTGGTTAAAGAGAATGCACATACATTGGCATTCTTTAAACACTAAAATCCATTTCCAAAAATTAATACATATGTAATAATCACACTCTTTATTCATTCCAAAATACTCATTGTGAACCTACTTTACTTGGTATAGTCACTATTCTAGTGTTTGACACATATGAGTGAAGTTAAGGGACAGAAAGCCCTGCCCTTATGTTACCTACTTTGCAGTGGGCAAGCGAGAAGACAGAAAATCAACAAAATAAGTGATATGGTTCAGAATGCAGTGATCTATGGAGAAAACCAAGGCACATATTGGAATATTGAACTGGGAGGTAGGGTTTAGTTTTAGATTGGGATGTCAAGGCCCTATTGAGAAGCATATATTTAAGCAAGTACTTGGTATAGGTAAAGGAGGGAGACATTTACATTTCTAGGAAAAAAGGGATCCAAGCAGAGAGAACAGAGCAATGTCTTGTGGCAAGAGGAAGCTTACCTGCTAAATTCCAAATAAATAGCTACTAGGCCACTACTATATCTGGAACAGAATGCAAAAAGTGGAGCAAGGTAGAAATATACTAGAGNTACTAATTATCTGATTGAGAATGAGCATAATCAATCATTTGTTCAACAGTCATTCAACAATTCATTCATTTAAAGCATGTTTTGGATGGTTATTTTGTATTAGGCACTTTTGGTACCATTATTATATTAAAGAAGTTCACAATCTAATAGCAAGTAAGACAGATAAAATTTTGTCTGTGTTAACAAAATTTAGAAAAGAGTGGGAAAACAATGAAGGCAGTGATCAATTCAAATAGAAATGGCCATAGAAATAGGTTCCTTTATAATGAAAATTGTTTTATGTAATCGAGAAATCAAGGTTGTAAGAAGATGTTTATATTCACGGTGAAGGAAAAAGCACTGAAGAAAGATAAATCCTAAAACAGGCTGGGATGGTCAAACTGCATCAAATATGTTAATATTAGGCATAGAGTGGTATTTATGCAGAGGGCAATGAAAAAGAAAAAAAAAATGATCCAGTTGAAGAAGTATGAAGATACCAGATAATGGCAGCCAGAAATAGCCAATGGTGACTAGAAACCTGACAATATGTTGGAATAGCTTGGTTTTGAGAAATTTGAAATTATAGAATATACTTCTATTATGAGTTTGATAGTTTCTTCCAGTTGACAGTAGAAAGGGACTAGGAAAAAGACAAGAGATGAAAAAGGCATAAACAGAGACTTCTGTTTCCCATCAAGATAGTGTAAAAG
>NW_007731714.1:132922-134470 GCF_000696425.1 Galeopterus variegatus
TTTAATAGCATCATTCTAGATGCTGTGTTGAGTAGGTATATAGGTGAGCAAGGATGGAGGCGGGGATACCAAATAGAGATGATGATGATTGGAACAAGCTTTTAGATCTAGTGCCATTCATTTTCTGGTAATATAAATAATTCACCACTAGAAATATTAACTAGTTAATAAAATAGCATAGAAAAGTGCTAGGTGGTGCTGACTAGATTTCAAAGAATCCTCTCTTGAACACAATGTATTGTAGACTCTTACTTATCAAGAAATTCCACTAAAAGTTTTTACTTGAAATACATAGTTTGAATTAAATAAAAATGAAATCAACTTTATTTTAGAGAATTGTACATTTCTGAGTGTATAAGCATTTGTTGCCTTTGTTTCTATTATTTATTAGACTACAGTGTTTTTGTTTGTTTGCATTATTTTAGCTAACAATAATGATGTCCAGTATGCAAACAGATGTGGGTAGATGTATTCTCTGACATCATGAGCTTGACAGTGAATTGTAGATGGTGTCTATGTCTATTCATGATATTCCTGTCACTATTTTTTGCTGTTTGTAAATTGAGCTAGCTGAATACATGCACCCTTCTAAGCTCTAGGGATGACACGTCTAAAATTCAAGACAATTTCATTTTGAAGAACATCTTTCATGATAACTTGTGAGGGTTAGTTGAAATATTGTCTTTTATAAATTGTTGTGGAGAACTTTACAGTGTGAACCGCTTCCTACAATTGATTTAAGCTCTTTACAAGTTGAACTCTACAATTTTCTGTTCAGAATTTTAGAGAAAATCAAGTTTGGAAAAAGTTCACAAAATAAAAATAAGAATTTTATATTTAAGTTACCTTTTTTCAGTTCTTACACAATTGTTTTTATTTAATAATATACAAAATTTTATCCCTAAATTCAATTCACGATTCTACAAGAAGTCAATCTAAAAAGTTCTAAATCATTATGGTAGCCTCTACAATGGATTCCACTGATGCTTGTCTCCTGGTATTCCTGCACTTGTGTGTGGACTGAATTTAGTGACTAACTTCTAACAAATAGAATACTGAAAAGTGGTGGAATTTCATCCCAAAATCAGATTACAAAGAGAATGTGGCTTCTTTGCTGTGCTCCATGACAAGTTCATTCTGAAGGAAGCCAGCTGACAGGCCCACGTTGCAGGGAATTGAAGGTGCCTCCAGCCATTAGTCAGTGAGACACTGAGGTCCACAGTTCAACAGCCCACAGGGAACTGAATCCTGCTAACAATCATGTGAGATATTGGAAGCCCAGTGTCATCCAGTTGAGGCTTGAGATGACTACAGTCCAGGCCAACACATAGCACATTGATTAAAACCTCATGAGAGAACCTTATCCAGATTCCTGACCTACAGAAATGATGTGATGATGAAAGTTTGTTGTTTCACACTGCTCAGATCTGAGGTAATATTTTGCACAACAATTTATAACTGATATGCTCTCCTATTTGCCACGTGATATAACATATTCAAACTTCCTTCTTCATTTAAAATGTATCTGCTTTAGAATAATATGGGCTT
>NW_007731714.1:136301-137912 GCF_000696425.1 Galeopterus variegatus
GCAGACTTACCATTATAATATATCTTAAGAGAATCAGATCTATTAGAAATTAACAAGCACATTTGAAATTCCACAGAATGACAGACTTTAATATCTCACCGTGGTCCCATTCTTTACTTTCCTTATGTCCCAATCCCTATTATAATGTATCATTGATGTCTGTTCAAATAATTGTATATTCTTTTTCTGCTCGGATACTTTACTTAATCGCATTATGTCTCTCTATGTTCATTTAACACAATTGATCATTGTTAAATATTATTCAAATAATACAAACATTTAGATAATTTATGTTAGAACAACCATTCCCAATTCCCTTGATCCCTATTTCATATTTCCACTTTTCATGTGTAACCATGGTCTACAGTTTATTGTGGATTTTCCCAGATCTTTAGGAATGCACAATTAAGCACATCAATCTACCCATAGCCATATATAAATATATAAATACATTCATTTGTNTTCAATGATTATCTAAGCATATTTCTTTCTTAAGCTATTATTTTGTAAAGTTAAATATTTTGAGCAATCTCCAATTTCACCTAAGCATAGAAAAGTAAAATGAACATAGATGTAAACTGTCTCCTGAATGTTATTGTTTACTATAGTGCCATTATTCGGTAGGTTAGTCTTGTTATATAAATAAATATAACACCAGAGAATATAATGTAATGTAGGGGTCATAGATATAATTTTTTTTTTTTTTTTTAGCTAGAGTTCAGGTAGCAAGCAATTTTTTTTCTTAGTAATTATACCATTATCTGAATTCCAACATCCTGTTCACTTTGTGCAAAAAGCTTCCCTATGTACTACATATAATTGTTAATTTAAGGTGACACTAATTTCTATACCAAAAGCTCTATTTCAAAGATGTCTCCCTCTCTATTTGCATGTTTTAATCTGCCAAACACATTCCTAAACTTCTGCCCACGGGACATTAAATCTCCTTCTTAGCTGTCTGCTTGTGCACTAGCAGCATCTCTGAATTTGGTATTTGGCTAATAGCTCTATTACCTTTCATGCTGAGTCCAAAGCTTTACCTCCCTCAATCTTTACTTTTGCCAACTAGAAAATTCTCCATCATGTCAAGAAAACCCACTGTGCAGTGTGCTTAGGGAATGGGCCCTCTCTTGCTGACTGACAGCTATTCAATAGAGAAAAGAGCCACAGAGAGATGCCGATACGTATTAGGCTCAGTGAAGAGAATAAGCTTTGTATTTGAAAATGTCACTTAGAGTTCAGTGGGAGTGAGTAGCTATAATAAGGTAATTTCTAGAGGGAACCATACTGTAGTTCATTGTATAAATAATTGATTTGATCAGCTGAAATTATTGTGCCTGGTCCTGAATGACCTTTCAGATGAATTGCTGGGTTTTTACTACAAAAGCAACCAGAGCTTATAGTAAGATGTCAAAGAAGTACATATACAGTAGTTTTCTATAAAAATACAGGGTATTTATATGGCATTATTTTCTTAGAATAACTAAAATAGGATCAGTTATTTTCCTGTGTACAAGTAAGAACAACATATCTTGGATTTTATTCATATGTTCAAGGTCAAAAACTAACTAAAATATTTCAAGTTCATCATATATATGAATGATTTAGAGA
>NW_007731714.1:138994-140248 GCF_000696425.1 Galeopterus variegatus
TCTGATTTACATGTTTATGTACACATCCTTTTTAACAGAAAAGATATTATCTTGAGCATACTTTTCAGAATTAGCATGTGACACTTAAATACCACTTAGACATGGTATTTTTTTCTCTTTTCATAATATAGTTTTTAATTTTGAAAACTATATATATACAAAGTAAAACTTCAAACAGTATAGAGTAAAAATATAACTTAATTATCCTTAGACTATGGTGCTATTTACCAGAAATTCCTCTCCTATAATTTTTAAATATATAAACCTAATTCTTCTTAGTATTTTCCCAGTATTTCACTGGAGTTTGCAATGATTTCGGTCATACTCTTTTTCTGTTTTCTTATTTAAGGGTCTATGAGTTTTCACTAATTTAAAAAACAAAACAAACAAACAAAAAAACTATTTTACTCACATCCTGAGGTACTAAACCTTCATAGTTAAAACTCGGCTGCGAAGGTATACTTATAGGACTGAAGTGGCTTGCCTCTCGTAGGCTGAATATGGATTCAGCTGTTGAATGATTGGGAATTCTTACCACGTGAATACAATTTAGTATAAACCTATTTCCCATCATCTTGATCATATAAGAGTATAAGTCTACCTTATTTAAAAATATAATATTTTCTTACCCTTTTTTGCCCTAGTAGCTCAAAGGGTTGTCTATACTTGAGGGCACCAGTGTTTTTGCAAAATATAGGTAAAATCAAAACTAGAATTATTTGGTGTTGAAATTCCATAAAGGATCGATGAGCAGATCTTTGGAATTATTTGTGGAAAAGTTTCTTTTCATCAATTCTTACAATGCCTGGTCCAAGTTTTTAACTTTAGCTGCTCTGCCATTTGAGTATGAGAAAGAAAATTTATCCTGCACAAACATTACTTGTTACTCCTTACTTCAGGGGAATGCCATTTAGACAAACAATCTTAATGTGAGCCTTTTTCTGAGATTTGCTTGTGTTTTCTTTAGCCAGTTTTTAAAATTCTCCACAAATATGATCTGGCCCTACTTTTCAATGCCCTCATTTAAAGCCACCAGACACTGTTTATACCAATGGTCTATCAATGACTTCAATGAACAAAGTGCTTTTCTCATTGCAAACCTTCAAGTAAGTGTTAGGGGGGCTTCCCATCTGGCCAGGGCCCTTCATTTGGCTAAATAAGTTGCATCTTTAACTTCCAATTATGAGGTCAAATCTGAGTACACCCCCTCCCCTGCTAAAAAAAAAAAAAAAAAAAAAAAAAAAAAAAAAAAAA
>NW_007731714.1:140641-151326 GCF_000696425.1 Galeopterus variegatus
TAGAGTACTTTGTTTTTTCTTTCAGACCAAAGTTAGGGCACTAAAATCATTGTTGAGAGAAAGTAAGTGTTTATGAATAGATTGTCACAGAAGGCAAAAGGGGAATTTTGCTTAAATGAACCTCCACAGCCTTAAATTTTTCTTGTAAGAAATATCTGTTAAAAGGGAAGTAAGAACATTTTTTTAAAAAGATTAGTTAGAAGAACCCCCCCCCCCCCCAAAAAAAAAAAAAAAAAAAAAAAAAAAAAAAAAAAAAACTTGCACACTTATTAATCGTGCGAACTATCTATGAAGTGAGAAACATCATTACATGGCCACCCCTGTCAGTGTCATTTATATACTGGGTGCTCTGTAAGTTTTTGGTTGAAGGAAGAAAACAAAAGGTGGTAGGGGGAAATTAAGAAAGAAGAAAGACAATCGGATATTAGAACATGTAGTTACAAGAGTGGGAAACTGAATATGCAAATAGAAAATGACCAGAAAATACAGTACAGTAGAAATCTGAGCCAGAAACTCAGTAAATCAAACCACAGCAACTAGGCCAGAAAGCCAAATCACAACCTCTGCAATAACGTTCCCAGAACAATGAGGATATGATCAGCAACTGCCAAAGTTTCTATTTTTGACCCTATTTTAAATCACAGAAAACTAGAGAAAACCAAAGATGCATTTTCTCCCATGCCAACAATCTCCAAACAGAACATATCTGAAACCCTCCCTTTCTTTCACTATAAAGCTTTTCAACTCCTTGCCTGACTTTAAGTCTGTGACAAACCACAGTGATGGTGGCTTATTCTCTTGTTATACCACACACTAAAAAAATAGTCACTGTTTGTTTTCATTTGGTTGAACTTCTTTAGTTGCCGCAAAAGATGGGAGTGTAGTAAATAAGTCTTTTAGAATATAGGTAATATTGGAACATGAACTAGTCTGATACACCAAATAAGAGCCATTTTATGTTAGAACCAGAAGGGTAAATATAATGTTCTTATATTCCACATAGAAGAACCTATGATAACTGGTCAGAAGTAGGCAAATATTTGAGAATTTGTTTTAAACATTAAAAAATAATTTTATTATATAGAAAAATCTCTTTCATTAATATTTCTCTAGATAATTGGTTTATTTGCAGTGGTCATGGTCTAAATAATAAGTAGCTCCTGTTGTTTAAACATGTCTTCTCAAAGATTATTATTACAGTATTCACTAGTATGTGTCATCAGCCGTTTAATATATAAGGCAAATAACATAAATATATCCCCCAAATAGCCAGTTGCTATTTTTGTGAATTAATTCAACAAACTTTAATACATGGACACTTCTTCTAGTAAAGCATACTCTGATAAAGAAATAAAATATGCATAAGAAATGCTTACATAGTACATTTTATTAATGAAGATACAATCTTTGCAACTTGAGATAAATAATACTTTCTGTTAGGACAATTAAATAAAAAAATGATGTGTGAGGTGGCATTTAACCTGTTAAAAATAAGCATTTTTAAAGTTGCTTAAAACAGTCTAAGTGGAAGGAAGTAACAGAAAAGCATAAAGCAAATAACAAAATCACAAAGAAATGAAATAGGTTTTCTGTGGAAATATGAGCGAATGTCCACAGAGTAGTTAAAAGGCAGTTTCGCTAGAATGTATGTCTCATAAAGGGAAAAGTGTAGATAAAAGCCTGGAAACACAGGTTAGATTCAGACTGTAAAGGTAAGAACTTGTTATGAATTATCATAATAGACTGGCAGGCAGATGTTGCAGAGTGGGTGGTTCGGCTCTATTCTACGTCTGTGGTAACACGCATTCCTTCATGTTTGAGGTTATACAGCTAAAGACTACATTTCGCAGACTCACTTTTAGATTAATTACAACTTTGATCTAGCTTCCCCTAAACAGAAATAGCTACATAAATTCGGAGGATTGAAATTGGATACAGTCAGGTATCTTCTCTTTCCATTAGTAAGCCTATGTGTAGAGACATACAATTTTTTTTTTTTTTTTCTCCCCAACTGTACAGAGATTCCAATGTATTCTTCCTGCTTTTGTGGCTCTGAGAGGCATAGCATTCATGGACTATCTACCTTGCTATCTATCATTGATCAAAGCTGAGAGAGTACGGCCTTCAACTGGCAGCTAGGACAGCTGTTTTGATTCCCCAATTTTCAGATAATGACATTTACCAGATCACTGGTAGACAAGTTTTGCTGCATTGTTTTAAGGATTTTTTTTTCCCCCCTGTGGGTCTGATCTATCTTTCAACAAGTATAAGTACTATGCATAAAATACATTTCCATTTAAATTAACTAGAGTGACTTCTGTTATGGGCAACAGTGTGCTGTGTGAAATACATATAAACAGATGTTTCTCTGTTTCTGCTTACTCTGGGCTGGTGTTTTACAGTTGGGGATCGTTTTGCCTTCTCAGAGGACATTTGGCAATGCCTGGAGACATGTGAGTTCCCACAACTGGGAAGGCTGCTAATGTCATCTATTAGGCAATGATCAGGGATGATGCCAACATTGTGTAATGCATAGGGCATCAGTCCCTGTCTCACCACCACCACCTGCAAATAAATTATCGGGATCAAAATGTCAGTAGTGTCAAGATTGATAAACTCTGCCCCTAGATAAAGTTTTAGAATGTTGATGGTAAGGGTGGAAAGAATAATATGCAAAAATATGTCAGAACTAAAATTGATGATGCAATTAACATGAAATATGGATGCCAGGAAGAACAGATTTTGGAAAGGATATAATGAATTCAATTAGGATAAGTTGAAGGTTATTATGTTTAATTCATAAAACAAATGCATATATAGTTTTCATGTGTTGTATATCTCTTATAATTATTAATTATTTAATTCTCACAATAACTCTATCGGATAGGTAACATCATCCACAAATAAGCTAACAATTAAACAGCCTCCATATATCAGTGGTTTTACAAAATTAAGGGCTTTTTTTTTTTCCTAATTTATATCAGAGTCCATTGTGAGTTAGCAGTTAACATATCCAGGATTCTTTCATTGTGTGGCTTCCCCATCCATTTTAGAAAAAAGGTCATCCCCAGTGTGTCAGGTAGTATATTATTTAGTGCCTATTACATGCCAGGTGGTATACCAGGCACTGGAAATACAGACATGAATAATACACGACTTGACTTTCAGGTTCACCATTTTTTGGAGAAAGAGAGACCATCTTATAAACAAAAAAGCGTCTACAAGCTTATCAGGTTGACTAGAACTAACAAAAGTAACAATATCAAATGCTGGCAAGAATGTGAAAAAATGGTATTACTCGTATATTGCTGGTATGAATGCAACTGGGGTGGGGGGGGGAAGAAGACATAACAACTACAATTCCTTGAAGTTGATACAACAAGCAAACAAAAAAAAACTGGGGTGGGGGGGGAAGAAGACATAACAACTACAATTCCTTGAAGTTGATACAACAAGCAAACAGAAAGGACATTGTTGGGAGGGAGGAGGGAGAGGGAGGTGGGAGGGCGGTTTCTGTAATGGGCCACAATAATCACCCACATTGTATATTGGCAAAATAAAATTAAGAAAAAAAGGAAAAAAAAGAAAACAAAAAGGTTATATGCTGCATTGTTTCAGTTATATAACATTATAGTATTTTGACATGACAAAACTGTAGAAGTGGAGAAGAGATTAGTGATTACTAGGGATTAGGGACATGGTCAAGGAGCAAGAGGGAGGTGCGTATGATTATTGTAGGGCAACGTGGGGGATCCTTGTGGTGATAAAACTGTTCAGTATCTTGCCTATACTGGTAGATCCATGAACATACAGATGTGAGAAAATTGTATAAAAGTAAAACATAATCATGTACACATTCAAATGAGTATAGGTTAAAGTATCGAAGTCTTAAGATCAATGGATTATATCAAATTCAATATGTTTGTGATATTGTACTGATGTTGCAAAATATTACCATTGAGGGAAACTGGATAAAGTGTGCATTAGATCTCTCTGCATTATTTCTTACAACTGCTTTTGAATACGCAATTATTTCAATAAAAATTTCAATTAAAATTTAAAAAGACAGAACCTCTTGGTTGCAGAATTGTTGATGCCTAACCATACACAAACCTTGCTTTTATAATACCAAGTGAGGTTAAGATTGCATTTCTGTGCCATCGTCATAAACAGCAGGAACCTTCAAAAACTGACAAAATTTTTCTTGCATGATGGATTGTTCTGAGTATATCCAGTGACCAGAAAATGTGGTTTCTGACATCCTTACCTGAGGATGTGAGCTCTAGGATGAGGGCATGGGTGCTAGTATGTTCTCTGTTAAGTTCTGAAACACCTACAGTATCCCTGGGACATAGAAGGCAGTCAATAGTTATTTACAAAATGAATGCGTATATGAATTACCCTGCTTTTAGTTTTTGGAATTTAGACATCAAGACTATGTAATCCTTTTATTTTCATTCCTCTGTGCTTATGCATGCTCTGACAATATATCCTTTTGATTTTTAGTTAATCCTCAAATTTTATTCACTTTTTAAATTCTAGAATTCTCAGTTTATAATTCTTAGAAATTGTACCTGGAAAACACAATCCCTAGACACTTACATATAATTACTACTTTCATCTCATCACTCATCGATGAAACTTTCTGGTCTCCACACTCATCTCCACACATCAAGTTATAGATCCAAGTAGAAAATAATATAATCTAGATTTAATTCTTTTACTTTCCATTTCATTATTTGAACTCTTAAGTTCTATACCATTGATTAATCTCTTTTCTCAAATATATTTGAACTGTCTTTTAAAGAAAACTACAAAAATGTCCTTGAATCTCTGCCTAGCTTTTCATAATTTGACTATCAAGCAAGCAAATCTAGTAAATGATGCAGATATTATATCAAGAGGAATTTTATAACAGACAGATTTACCATCTGTAGATTTTTACCAATGTATAAAAGCAATAATCTAAATTAGTGATATAAAAATGTTAAACTCTTATCGCTGAAATATGATTTACCCTTTATTTTTGATTCTTTGATTTATTGGTATCCTAAATGTGTGCTTAATCTACTGATGATTCAGCTTTATTAAATCTTAAAGATAAACTAAACTGAATAGTAATGTCAATTATATCTGTGAGGCAAACTTTTTCAAAATAATCATTAACATTCTGATATTTTAGCTAAGCACTGGATTCTACTCATTAAAAAGGATAGAATTATAAGCATTTGTGATCAAGAAGGTTACTTTTTCAGTTAAGACAACTGAGAAAACTGTTTTTGAGAGACAGATATACTATAAAATTTTAGGGAATAATAAGAATAATAAGTGAGTTTTCTGATTGGACAAGAGAGCTGTTTTGTTATATAATTAAGCCTCTGTTAATAGAATAGGATGTTTTCTAAAGACAATAGTCTCTATTGTATTACCAATGTAATACAAAGCGCTTATTTAAAATACGTATCACGATAAAACCAAGATGATTTTCAAAACCTGAGGTAATGGTCTCTTATAGAGACTTTATTTTTACAATAAAAGAATATTATATAACAAGATAATATCCTGTATGAAGCAGGTGGTTAAGAAGCAAATAAATTACTGGCAGATTTTTAATTATAATACACTTTTTAGTCTTTCACGATAAACAACAGATGTGTGTTTACGAAAATACATTATAGTAGAATCAGGTCAACAGAGTCTAAATGAAAAAGGCTTAATTTATCTGTACTCCCTTTTGAATTCACGGGGATGGCCTATTTAAAAGAGCCACCATTTAACGTAACATGAGTTCAAAGGAGATTTACTTAAAGCATCAAAGAATACCTTTTTCGTTAATTGTCCAAATAGAAAGGAAGATAATTTTAGAGTGCAAGTAGACATGGAAGAAAGAAACAAATCAAAACAAAACAATATGTTAGATGGATGCAAAAAGAGAATATTCCAAAATAATAGAGAGTTAAATCAAATCATCCTACTTCCTAAATACTGACATTATATTGAAGACTTTCACTAATTATTTGATTTTGTTTCTAGCAATTAGTGATGTTAAAATTTGTTTGGCATCATGAAATCTCTGAATTTCAAACTTCTGATAAAGAATGAAAATAACACTTATTTTTAAGTATAAATCAAGTAACTAAAATAATTTGGACATGAAATATTTTCTGTATATAATTTGATAAAATAAAAAGGATTTCAGTTATGTGGTTTACACATTCATTTTTGCCACTTACTGCCTTTGAAACACAGCAATTTTTTAAAATATCTGTGTTTTCAAAAGCTAACTAGATATAATTTCAAACACTATAATGTGCTATGAAAAGGAGGCAAAGTTTAAAATCATCTAAGTCTTTAATTCATTCTTTTGTATTATTTATATACTATTAATGTGTTTTAAAGAACTGTATTGATGCTGTCAAAATATATAGTGTTACTTAATGTATTGAAATGCTCAATTACTAAAGGTTAACTTAGGTCACATTTTTATGTACACCGTTAATCTTTCAAACTCCATTTTCCCATGTAATATTTTCTGTTTATTGAATCCTTTCCTTTTATTTGAATTAACCTATCACACTGTTACAATTATTTAGAAGTGGTATAGTTAAATGAAAGTAGCTATTTGATACAGTCTGCCCTCTAAGAACATTTGATATAAATGAAAATATTTGGCATCTGCATACATAAAATAGCAACCATAATACTGGGCAGTTGTTGAAATTATGTTTAAATGTTTTAGAAGTTTAAAAATTATGAAAAACATTTATGAAGGGAATTCTTAAGTAAACGTTCAGGAAAGACATAAGATTACCATCATATTTTTTCCAGTGGATTAAAAAAGACAGCCATTTTATGACGCTCACAGATTCTGTGAAGTAAGAATTCAAACAAGATGCAGTAGGTTTGTGTTGTCTCTGCTCCACACTACATGAGATATGAGACCCCAGTCTGGAACACTCAAATACCGCTCACAGATTCTGTGAAGTAAGAATTCAAACAAGATGCAGTAGGGTTGTGTTGTCTCTGCTCCACACTACATGAGATATGAGACCCCAGTCTGGAACACTCAAATACCCAAGGGTGGATCATCTGGGGGCTTCTTCTTACTTGCTGTCTGCTAAGACACTAATACCTCAAAATCTGGGCTCAGTTGTAATTGTCACCATAGTACTGAACACACAGTTTCCCCATTTGACTTGGCCTTCTTCCTGAGCAGAAGTGTCTGTAGAGCATGCTCTCCAACAGACCAAGAGAAAAGCTGCATGGACTTTTGTAGCTGAGTATCAGAAGCCTTAACATGTCCAGCCACATTCAAGTCAAGGGTATGTTAAGTCAGAAACTGTGAAGGGTCTGAGATGTTATGCAACTGTAATATAAGTGAGTCAAAGATGGTCCCTGTATACTGATTGACTGGCCTTAGGTCATTTACCTCTTCATAGCAGACTGGGCTCCAATAGCTCAAAAGCCTGCTAATGTCAAATTCAAATTTTTACAGATCCATTTTTGTAAATATAGCCCAATTAAGCAGATTTTTAGCCATTGCAAATCAGCCTACTTTTTATACCCCATGAAACTGTGTCCAAGATCTGCAAGCCTTACATTAGGTAAACCCCAGGGCTATAAATGATGCAAAGCTGCTTCTGCTGCCCTTTGGAGTTCTCTGATTTACAAAGTCGTAAGATATGTTGTGTATAACTGCAAGACCCTTCTCTGATTTCTCTCTTTCCTAGGAGTTTCCTTGCTTTCCTCCCTTTCTGGGTAGTGGTCCTCATGCTGTGCCTCTGGAAGGTCTCACATTATGAAGGGATCCCAATCTTCTCACTACACCTATTTGCAAACAAAAAAGTCTGCCAACTTGTGTGTGTGTGTGTGTGTGTGTGTGTGTGTGTGTGTGTGTCTTTTGCCGGGAGACACAGGCTTTCTGGATCAGAGAAACAGACCTTTTATTACTCACTACAGAATGCAGCAGCCAGAATCTCAAACACCCTGGAGCAATCTGGTGAGAACTAGATCTCATATACACGTGAAGTAGGTTTGTGTCACACAAGGAAGGAGCCCCCAAATTATGAGAATGAGAATCTACATAGGAGATGCTGATATACCTGCTTATCACCCCTCCATAATGTGACAGGTTGCTTATAAATCTAATCTCTTTGGAGGGGGAGGTAAGAATGTTCAACACTCTGGAACATAAGCATATGTTTCCAGGAAAGAGAAAGAAAGGGCAGTAAATCTTCACATCTCTCAGGGGGGTTGTATTTTTAGAGATTCTCTATAGATTCCAAAGTTGTTTGTTATGCAATTGTAATTACAGTTTCCTTTATTCATAAGGCCTGGACCACACAGAAATACAAAAATATTTAAAGAGAATTATTCCCCAAGAGGGTAGATGCCCAGCTTTTGAGCAGGATACCAGCAGAGATAGTTTGTCTCTGCTCCATGGTGTCTAAGGCCTTGGCTAGAAAGACACCAAGGGTTTTAGGTGAGTCCTTTGCCTTAGGGCTGCAACCCTCTGGAGACTTCTTCATTCATAATTTTGATGCATGGAATAGAGTAGCTTGAAAGTTTTGCTCATCTGGGATTGTTGACCAGAACTCCTACACATAACTTCATCTGTATTGGGCTTTTCACATCTAGGCATGTGGTTCTAAAAAGGAACACCTGAATGAAGAGTTTGCTACCAGCAAATGTTTCAAGAGAACCAGATGGAAGTGGCATGACTTTTTATGACCAACCTTGGAATTCACATAGAATCATGTTTGCTGAACTCAATAGGTGTAAAACAGTTACATGGCTTACTGTGTACCACAAAAGGAGACATGAACCTTACTTGTCAATGGGAGGAGTGCCAAAGAATATGGGGCTGTGTTTTAAAACTGCCACAGTCTTGAAAGACCTTGGGAAAGTATTTCAGGTAGAAAGGACATGTCAACAAAGTTGGAAGGATGTATTGACAAAAATAGTCAAAAGTTACAAGGAGTGTCAATTAATTAATTATTGTCACATTGGACTAGGTATTAGGATTGGAACATTGTGTAACAAAATAATAAAAGTAGATTGAATAAGTTAGCAGTATTAGTGAATGCCAGGATAAGTCATGGATAAGTTATATTTTAGTAAATAAAATGTGATATGTCAAAAATTAATTTTGTTATTACAGGAAAAATGAGAATTTTGTCAGACCACATTTATTCTATGGTTTATTTGTTTATTATTTATTTTCATCATGCATCAGAATTTTACATAATCTTTATACTGCCTCTCTTGGTCTTTATCATGTCTGGACTTTTAATAATTTTTAAAATGTATCTTATGACTAATAAAATTGTTAACAAAAATATTTTGTAGCTAATATATCTTTTCAGAAGAATCATTAGTTATCAATTCAAAGGGCTAAAATTATAATTGACCATTTATGTATAAATTAATTTCTTGACAAATCAAAGACTGAATGAAGTTGTTCTTATGCCAAGGAATTCATCAATAAATAATTTATAATAATCTTTCTAACCACGAAAGAGATGAACTAATATATTTTGGTGCCAGAAACCAAGTCAGATGCTTCACGTAAAACATTGATTTAACATTGAAAAATATCTCACACATTATTTCCCCAATTTTAACACCTAAGGAATAAACCTTATTTGCACAAATCTTAAGGGACTTATACACAGTCCCACTGCCAGTGAGTGGTAGAATCACTCAGAATTGTGACCTAGAATCTCAGAATTGAAGCTTAGATAAATTATTTTCCAGTACATCAGTTGTGTGTAGACAACACAGAGAATATTTTCAGATAGAGGTATTAGAAAACTTAGTGTAAATATATGACATATTCAGAGACTTCAGAGACTTCAAGGGTTTTAATAATGAAGAATTCTATTTGGACTACTTACTTCAAAGAGTTGAAAGCTAACTTTAGAAAGAGATATTTAAAATTTAAACAGAAATGAAAATGGATACAACAAAGATTTTTAAATAACAAGGTAAATGAGATCCACCTTTACTAGAACCCTATCATTCAATTAAGCTTGTTAAGATAGTTTCCTTTTTTGTAAATTTTATATTCAACTTTCCTGCCTTTTTTTCCCTTCTATTTCTATAGTAAAGAAGCCAAATGTCTGTGAGTGCTCAGAAAAGCTGTTAAAAAATAATTCTTTGCTTCCTGTCCATAAAATAGAAAGTATAGTATATTCATATAAATAAATAGACTTACTTCTGATTTCCTTATTCATGAAGCTGATGCAGTCCTATGGTAGGATATATTTCATTTTATTACAAAAGTCACTTTCTACTGTGATTGCAGAATGATCCATTAGGGCAAAATGCTTCACATTCTTATGCACTATCCTATACTTGAAACCCATTGTTGTTACAGGATGACTCAGTATCACTCAGCCTAAGTGCAGACAGATGGAAATAATCTATTTATGGCTCAATGAAAAATAAAAATAATGTATTTGTAATTCTAGGGAACGTGTAACAATAGGATTAACAAATATAAAAATATAAAGAGAAATAAAATTTGTCAGGATCTCAGCAAAATCACATTATTTAGGGAATACACCAGGAAAGAAAGCACATATAAATTTGCAAATGTGTGGGGGAAGGGAAAATTCACTAATTAAATACCCTCAGACCTACATTGTATTTGAGAGAAGAAACCACATGAGGGGAAAAAAAAA
>NW_007731715.1:0-847 GCF_000696425.1 Galeopterus variegatus
AGACCAAAAATGAATCTTAAAATTCAAGGCAAAGAGTTTTGATGCCTTGTTGACATGGGGCAGATCCTTAGCCACTATGGCAACAATAAATTGGTCTCCGGCTTCAAGGACAAGCCATTGTTGAGTGGCATCACCAATGCCTAAAAAATCAATTATTAAAACAAAAAGGGGGAGTCACCAGCCCTCATCAGCAGTTGGGACAGGCACTCCTAACTTTAAACATCCTAAATTTTTCCAAAAATGAACCCCTGTCTGCCTTCCAGAAACACTGGTCAGCTCAACCACCACACCCAGAAGTCCAAGTGCAATGGAAAGACCCCTTAACAGGCCAGTGGAGGGGCCTGACCCATTGCTAACTATGGGTCGAGGGTTTGGTTGTGTCTTCCCCCTCAGTGAGCCAACCCCTATATAGGTCCCAGCCAAAAATCTTAAGTTCTTGAGGACCCTGAGGAGTTTATTGTTTGTATGTTTCAGACTGCATTATGAACCTTTTGTGGATGCTCCAAGTGGCTGCCCTCCTCGGGTCAACAAGGACAAGGGCCTCTGCCACAGGGGAAGGTCCCCAGGAGCCAGCCAATCAAACCTGGGAGGTCATACAAGCCGCTTGGAGGTGTCTGTATCACATTTAAAAAATCACTAACATCACTTTTTGAAGCTGTTACAGAATCAATGTGGACTAGACCTGTTGTTCTTACAGCAAGGAGGATTATGCACCGCCCTGAAAGAAAAGTGCTGCTTCTATGCCGACCACTCTAGAGTGGTCAAGATTCCCTAGCTAAGCTTAGCGAAGGGCTAGAAAAGTGCACAAAAGAGCGAAAAGCCAATAGTAATTGGTTCCAAAGCTGGC
>NW_007731715.1:2120-6099 GCF_000696425.1 Galeopterus variegatus
TATTTGCAGAACAAAATGGATTAAAACTAGAAATCAATAACAAGAGAAACTCTGGAAACTACAAAAATACATGTATATTAAACAACATGCTCCTGAGTGACATATGTGTCCAAGAAGAAATTAAACAGGAAAACAAAACATTTCTTGAAACTAATGAAAATAAAGACACATCATACCCAAACCTGTGAGATACTGCAAAACAGTACTGAGGGAACTTATTGCAATAAATGCTTACATCAAAAGAATAAAAACACTTCAAATGAACAGCCTAATACTATTGCTCAAAGAACTAGAAAAACAAGAACAATCCAATCCCAAAATTAGTAGATGGAAAGAAATAATTAAGATCAGAGTAGCATCATGCTGAAGGGATACCTGTACTCCCTACAGAATGGAAAACTACTCTTCCATAAAAAAGAATGAAATACTACCATTTGCAACAACATGGGTGGACTTAGAGAAAATTATATTAAGTGAAACAAGTCAGGCACAGAAAGAGAAATACCATATGTTCTCTCTTATTTGTGGGAGCTAAAAATAAATAAATAAATAAACATAAACAAATGGGGTGGGGAAGAAGACAGAATAATCATAAAAATTCCTTGAACTATTTGAGTCAAGTGAACAGATATATGTTGAGGGGGAGGGAGGGGGGTAGGGAGGAATGGATAAAGGGGCGTGAAAATAAACTACAATGTATATTGAGAAGTAAAATAAAATTTAAAAAAAAAATAAGAGTAGAACTAAATGAATTAGAGACCCAAAAAATCATGCAAAAGATCAATGAACCATAAAGTATTTTTTTTCTTTGAGACGATAAACAAAATAGAAAAACCATTAGCTAGGATAACTAAACAGAGAAGACAGAAGACCCAAATAACAAAAATAGGATTAAAAAGTACACATTACTACTGATTTGACAGGAATACAAAGAATCATTGGACACTATTATAAATATCTATGTGCCAACAAATTTGAAAACCTGGAAGAAATGGATACATTTCCAGACACATGCAAAGTACCAAGATTGAAACAAGAAGAAATAGGAAACCTGTACAGACCAATAACAAACAATGAGATTGAAGAACTAATTAGCTGTGTCCCAGCAAAGAAAAGCCAAGGACTATATGGCTTTACAGCTGAATTATACAGAACCTTGAAAGAGGAATTAATACTAATTCTCTTCAAACTATTCCAAAAAATTGAAATGGGGTCCATCTCTCAAACTCATTCTATGAGGCCAGCATCACCCTGATGCCAAAACCAGACAAACATACAACAAAAAAGGGAAAACTACAGGCCAATATCTCTGATGAATATAGACACAAAAATCCTCAATAAAATATTAGCAATCAGAACAGAGCTACACATCAAAAAAATTATACACCATGATCAAGTGAGATTCATCCTAGGGATGCAAGGATAATCCAACCACCATATGCAAGTCAGTAAATGTGCTAAACCACATCAACAAAACCAAGGACAGAAACTGTATAATCACCTTGATAAAAAAAGAAAAAGCATTTGACAAAATTCAATACCTCTTCATGATAAAGACTCTCAACAGAATAGGTATAGAAGGAAAGTATCTCAACAAAATAAAAGTCATGTGTGACAAACCCACTGCCAATATCACCCTGAAAGCTTTTCACTTAAGAACGGGAATAAGACAAGGATGCCCACTCTCACCACTCCTATTTAACATAGTATTTGAAGTACTAGCCAGAGAAATCAGGCAAGAAAAAGAAATAAAGGGCATCCAGATTAGAAAAGGTGAAGTCTACTTTTCTCTGTTTGCAAGTGACATGATACTACAGACAGAAAAATGTAAAGACTCTAAAAAGAAAAGCTCTTAGAACTAATGAATGGTTTCAGTAAAGTTGCAGAATACAAAATCAGCATGGAAAGATCAGTAGTGTTTTATACTCCAAAAAAATACGTCAAGAAAGCAAGTCCATTTATAAAAAATAAAATACATAGGAATAAATTTAACCAAGGAGGTAAAAGATCCCTATAATGAGAACTACAAATCACTGCTGATAAAGAAATGAAAGAAGACAAAAAAAGTTGGAAGGACATCCCATGCTCATGGATTGGAAGAATTAACATTGTGAAAATGTCCATACTACCCAAGGTGATCTACAGATTCAATGCAATCACCATCAAAATACCAGTGACATTTTTCACAGAAATATAAAAAACAATTCTAACATTCATATGGAACAACAAAAGACCCCAAAGAGCCAAAACAATCCTGAGAAAATAATAATAATAATAATAATAATAATAATAATAATAATAATAATAATAATAATAATGCCGGATGCATTACACTACCTGACTTCAAATTATACTACAAAGCTATAGTAACCAAAACAGCATGGCACTTTTTTATAAAAATGGACACACAGACCAATAGAACAGAATAGAGAAAGCAGAAATCAACCTACAGCTCTACAGCCAACAGATATTTGACAAAGGCACCAAGAACGTACATTGAGGAGAAGACAGCCTCTTCAATAAATGGTGCTGGGAAAACTGGATGTCCATATGTGGAAGGATGAAACTGGAGCCATACCTATCAGCATATACTAAAATCAACTCAAATTGGATTAAAGACTTATATATAAGACTTGAAACTATGAAACTCTGTTAGAAAACATAGGGGAAACACGTCAAGAAGTAAGGATGGGCAAAGACTTTATTAATAAGATGCCAAAAGCACAAGCATCAAAAGAAAAAAAATAAACTAATAGGATTACATCAAAGTGAAAAGCTTCTGCACAGCAAAAGAAGCAATCAACAGAGTGAGAAGACAACCTACAGAGTGGGAGAAAATATTTACAAACTATACATCCAACAAGGGATTAATATCCAGAATACACAAGGAACTCAAACAAATTAACAGTAAAAAAAAAAAAGTCCAATTAAAAAATGGGCAAAAGAGCTAAATGTACATTATTTAATGGAAGACATACAAATGGTCAACAGGCACATGAAAAAATGCTCAGCACCACTAATCCTCAGGGAAATGCAAATCAAAATCACATTGAGATATCACCTCAACCCAGCTAGACTGATTGTTATTGAAAAGACTGAGAATAACAAATGCTAACAAGAATATAGAGCAAAGGGAACTCTTCTACTCTGTTGGTGGGACTGTAAATTAGTACAGCCATCATAGAAAACAGTATGGAGGTTTCTCAAACAACTACAGATAGAACTACCTTATGATCCAGCAATCCCACTTCTAATTATATACCCAAAGGAATGAAAAGTGTCATGTTGAAGGGATACCTGCACTCCTATGTTCATTGCAGCTCTATTTACAATAGGCAAGCTATGGAACCAAACTAAATGTCCATCAACATTTGACTGCATGAGGAAAATGTGGTATTCATACACCATGGAATACTATTGAGCCTTAAAAAAGAATGAAATTCTGCCATTCACAGCAACATGGATGAGCTTGGAGAAAATTATGTTAATTGAAATAAGCCAGGCACAGAGAGAAATACCACATGTCCTCATTCATAAGTGAGAGCTAAGAAGGAAAGAAAGATCACAATAAAACCTTGAAATTTCCAAAGGAGAGAACAGACCTATATTTATTAGAGGTGGAAAGATGATAGGAGAAGGAGGGTTAGCAAGTAATTGGATAAGGGGCACAAAGAATAATTACAATTTTTTATGATGAACATGCTAATAATATTGATTTGATCATCACATACTATACACAAATACTAATAGTCAACTATTCACCCTATAAATATGTATAATCAATTCTGCTTCAATTAAAAAAAAGCAAACTTTTCAGTCTAAAAAAAAATTAACTAACCAATCGGAATGGGTTTGCAATTTAGGATTTCTGCCCATGCAATAAATTGCCTCAAAGAACAACATTTTGTGGAAATCCCCTACAAAAAATAACCTTTCCCATGTTTGCATTATGAAACACTATTCAGGGGTGCCCTGATTC
>NW_007731715.1:6197-11125 GCF_000696425.1 Galeopterus variegatus
TGTTAATTGAAATAAGCCAGGCACAGAGAGAAATACCACATGTCCTCATTCATAAGTGAGAGCTAAGAAGGAAAGAAAGATCACAATAAAACCTTGAAATTTCCAAAGGAGAGAACAGACCTATATTTATTAGAGGTGGAAAGATGATAGGAGAAGGAGGGTTAGCAAGTAATTGGATAAGGGGCACAAAGAATAATTACAATTTTTTATGATGAACATGCTAATAATATTGATTTGATCATCACATACTATACACAAATACTAATAGTCAACTATTCACCCTATAAATATGTATAATCAATTCTGCTTCAATTAAAAAAAAGCAAACTTTTCAGTCTAAAAAAAAATTAACTAACCAATCGGAATGGGTTTGCAATTTAGGATTTCTGCCCATGCAATAAATTGCCTCAAAGAACAACATTTTGTGGAAATCCCCTACAAAAAATAACCTTTCCCATGTTTGCATTATGAAACACTATTCAGGGGTGCCCTGATTCAGTATACCCAAATTCAATGCTTTGTTTCCAAATAAATGCTATTTTTTTTTTGTAAACACACACACATGTTGAGATACCATCTCACCCTAGTTAGACTGTCTATTATCAAAAGGACAGAGAATAATAACAAATACTAGCGAGATTGTGGAGAAAGGGGGAAAGTCCTACACTGTTGGTGGACCTGTGTATTTGTGAAGCCATTACAGAAAATTGTATGGACATTCCTCAAATAACTACAGATATAACTGCCATACAATCCTACCAATTCCACCCAAAAGAATGGAAGCAACGTCAAGGGGATACCTGCACTCTCATGTTTATTGCAGCTTTATTTACAGTAGGCAAGAGTTGGAACCAGCCTAAATGTCCATCGAAGGAAGACTGGAGAGGGAAAATGTTGTATGTATGTACAATGGAATAGTACTCTGCCATACAAAAGAATGAAATTCTGTCATTTGCAGCAAATGGATGAACTTAGAGGAAATTACATTAAGTGAAATAAGCCAGATACAGAAAGAGAAACACCATATGTCCTCACTCGTAAGTGGGAGCTAAAAAAATAAACAAATAAAGGAAAAAAAAGAAAGATATAGCAATCCTAATAATTCATTTAATGTTCAAAAGGATAGAACAGAACTGGGGCCACCAGAGGTGGGAAAGTTGGTGGGGTTATTAANAAGGATGGGCAAAGACTTTATTAATAAGATGCCAAAAGCACAAGCATCAAAAGAAAAAAAAATAAACTAATAGGATTACATCAAAGTGAAAAGCTTCTGCACAGCAAAAGAAACAATCAACAGAGTGAGAAGACAACCTACAGAGTGGGAGAAAATATTTACAAACTATACATCCAACAAGGGATTAATATCCAGAATACACAAGGAACTCAAACAAATTAACAGTAAATAAAAAGTCCAATTAAAAAATGGGCAAAAGAGCTAAATGTACATTTTTTAATGGAAGACATACAAATGGTCAACAGGCACATGAAAAAATGCTCAGCACCACTAATCCTCAGGGAAATGCGAATCAAAATCACATTGAGATATCACCTCAACCCAGCTAGACTGATTGTTATTGAAAAGACTGAGAATAACAAATGCTGACAAGAATATAGAGCAAAGGGAACTCTTCTACTCTGTGGGTGGGACTGTAAATTAGTACAGCCATCATAGAAAACAGTATGGAGGTTTCTCAAACAAGTACAGATAGAACTACCTTATGATCCAGCAATCCCACTTCTAATTATATACCCAAAGGAATGAAAAGTGTCATGTCGAAGGGATACCCTGCACTCCTATGTTCATTGCAGCTCTATTTACAATAGGCAAGCTATGGAGCCAAACTAAATGTCCATCAACATATGACTGCATGAGGAAAATGTGGTATTCATACACCATGGAATACTATTGAGCCTTAAAAAAGAATGAAATTCTGCCATTCACAGCAACATGGATGAGCTTGGAGAAAATTATGTTAATTGAAATAAGCCAGGCACAGAGAGAAATACCACATGTCCTCATTCATAAGTGAGAACTAAGAAGGAAAGAAAGACCACAATAAAACCTTGAAATTTCCAAAGGAGAGAACAGACCTATATTTATTAGAGGTGGGAAGATGATAGGAGAAGGAGGGTTAGCAAGTAATTGGATAAGGGGCACAAAGAATAATTACAATTTTTTATGATGAACATGCTAATAATATTGATTTGATCGTCACATACTATACAAAAATACTAATAGTCAACTCTTCACCCTATAAATATGTATAATCAATTGTGCTTCAATTAAAAAAAAGCAAAATTTTCAGTCTAAAAATAAAATTAACTAACCAATCGGAATGGGTTTGCAATTTAGGATTTCTGCCCATGCAATAAATTGCCTCAAAGAACAACATTTTGTGGAAGTCCCCTACAAAAAATAACCTTTCCCATGTTTGCATTATGAAACACTATTCAGGGGTGCCCTGATTCAGTGTACCCAAATTCAATGCTTTGTTTCCAAATAAATGCTATTTTTTTTTTTTTTGTAAACACACACACATGTTGAGATACCATCTCACCCTAGTTAGACTGTCTATTATCAAAAGGACAGAGAATAATAACAAATACTAGCGAGATTGTGGAGAAAGGGGGAAAGTCCTACACTGTTGGTGGACCTGTGTATTTGTGAAGCCATTACAGAAAATTGTATGGACATTCCTCAAATAACTACAGATATAACTGCCATACAATCCTACCAATTCCACCCAAAAGAATGGAAGCAACGTCAACGGGATACCTGCACTCCCATGTTTATTGCAGCTTTATTTACAGTAGGCAAGAGTTGGAACCAGCCTAAATGTCCATCGAAGGAAGACTGGAGAGGGAAAATGTTGTATGTATGCACAATGGAATAGCACTCTGCCATACAAAAGAATGAAATTCTGTCATTTGCAGCAAATGGATGAACTTAGAGGAAATTATGTTAAGTGAAATAAGCCAGATACAGAAAGAGAAACACCAGATGTCCTCACTCGTAAGTGGGAGCTAAAAAAATAAACAAAGAAAAAAAAAAGAAAGATATAGCAATCATAATAATTCGTTTAACGTTCAAAAGGATAGAACAGAACTGGGGCCACCAGAGGTGGGAAAGTTGGTGGGGTTATTAAGAAATTGATAAAGAACCACAAAAAATGGTTACCTTGTATAATGTTGAATATACACTACTTATCCTTATTTGAGCATCACATATTGCACACAGGTGTTGATATTCAGCACTGCACCCCATTGATATGTAAGGTCAATTATGTTTCAATAAAAAATTTTAAAAGTACCCAAATAAAAAGTAAAAAAGGAATATGGTTTAATTTTATTGATTAATAATATCTTATATTTTATAACACCAGTTTAGCATTCATGTTATTTTCCAGTGGTTATCACTAGTGAAATATAGACAACAGAGAAGATCTAATTTTCATTCATCTTGCAAGTAATATTTACCATCAGGAGGTCACTAGAATTCATATTTAGTTATTAAATCTTCAGACAGAAATGATGATATAAAATCATAACAAATGTGTGAATGCTTTCAAGGTCCCAGGAACACTGTAAATAAGATTTGTGAACATAAATAAAATAAGAGCCGTGAAAACTACTCTATAAAAGGGTGGGGTGCAATTCGGATAGAGAGAGGAAGATAGTGTCTAGGGATAGCAAGGAACTTATCTGAAGGTAAAAGACCATCAGAAGATACTGGCTTATTCTTATTTAACAAAAAAAGAAAAACATTTGGTGGATAGCACTGGGTGATTTCCCTCAAATTCTCACTTCCACGTTCCTGGGGGAAATTCTTGTAAATTATTCAAAACTAAGAATGAGGCATTGTCAGGGTCCAGCTCTGTCTGGAGCTCAAGAAGAACTACATTCAAAAAGCGTGGGCCGTTTCAACAGGCTTTAGCTACTTAAGCAGTGACCAACTGAGATATAATATCATGGAGTTGGGGGTATAAAAAGAAAATGGTAAGGACTATACTATGGGTAGGATGAGATCCCTAGAAAGCGACAACAAAAGAAGGAGTGGAGTACAATGTTGGGGGAGAAAGAGTGATCAAAGATGTGTTATGAAGGGTGACAGCTACTTGAAAGCAATACTTGTACTACTCAAAATATAGGAAAAAAGGAAAACTTCTGGGAAGCTTGAAAACCCAATGATTATCATAAAAAATAGGTTTGCTTAATGTCTGTATGATTGATTGGAGAACTAAAATGCTAAAAATTGTTATCATATATTATTTGTTTGAGATTAAAATACCATAAAAAACCTCTAGGATTACTTGCTAAAGCAATTTGTTATTCTTGCCTACACTTGACTCACTTAGAATTTCACGTACAGTATAGTGTCTAAGAATACAAAATGAAGAAATGTAGATGAATGCACATCTGAGCTCTACCATTTGCTAGCTGAGTGAAGACGGCTAAATTATTTAATTTTTTTTTTTACCTCAGTTTTCTCATCTGCTAATCTGGGTACTAATACCTTCTTCACAACGTTGTTACAAAGATTCTGTTGCCACTTTTAGCACAGTGTTCAGTACTAGACTGAACTCAGTATACGGTGGTATTAAATACAATGCAAATGAAAAAGTAAAAATATTGTTACAAACACCCATTCAGCAAATATTAATGGAACACTTTCTACGTGTCAGGCATTATCCTAATGGCATGGCAATAGAGTAGTCAACAGGACAGAAAAGATTTATGTTTGTTCTATGGACATTTGTTAGGCATTTTAAGGTTGTAGGGTACAGAGATACAAAGAATTATTGGGGTAGCATACCTTGTTGCAGGTATCATGTGGGAGGAATGGACATTCTCTCTCTAGTTTTGTATTTCTTTTAAGTCCTAGTCTTCCAAGACTGGGATTTTTTCAAGCAATTTTCCATAATCAATCC
>NW_007731715.1:11709-15305 GCF_000696425.1 Galeopterus variegatus
CATACCTTGTTGCAGGTATCATGTGGGAGGAATGGACATTCTCTCTCTAGTTTTGTATTTCTTTTAAGTCCTAGTCTTCCAAGACTGGGATTTTTTCAAGCAATTTTCCATAATCAATCCAAAAGGAGAATTGAATTTGCCGTTCCCATTCCATTTGGAACAGGTTTATCTGTACTTGTAGTATATATGTAGGAAGGGTCTTCAAAAGTTCCTGGAAAGATTCATATTATTTTTTAATTCCATTTTCCATGAACTTTTTGAAGTATCCTCATATGTACATATGTGCATCTATAAATGGAAATGATTGGGATAACTGAAATAGATCTACATAATTTAAACTTGCAATTTTGTTATATAAGTGTTTTATGTAAGTAGGACTATATTCTAAATATTGCTCTTTAATTTGCTTTTTTTGCATGACAATGTACATCACAGAATTGCTTTCCATATTGTTTATATAAATCTTCATTGCTCTTTTAAAGTTTTCCATAAAATTTGATATTATAGATACATTAATTATATTTAGTTATTGTGTACTGATTTAGTTTATTGAAAACGTTTTATTATTATAAGGTTTCAGGCCATATAGTCTGTGTAGCAAATATTCAACTGTGCTATTGTATCACAAAAGTAGCCATAGACAATTTAGAAACAAATGGGTGTCACTGTGTTCCAATAACACTTTATTTACAAAAACAGGTGACTCTCCCACAGATTGCAGTAATAGCAGTAACCTGCAAAATATCTTGTGATAGATGATAAATAAGAAAAGGCAGAATAAAAATGTACCTATTCTGTGATTATAATTATGAACAAACTGTAGATGTGAAGAAAAGCTAGTGAGAGACTATAAAAAGTAAAAATTTTTCAGTGACAAGATTGTTATAATTGTTTTATTTTGTTTTAATTATTTACTTGCTCTGTGCCAAACAACATTGTTCAATAAAAGCAAATGAACATTTGATTCTGTAACATTTCTTCCTCTCAGTCTCCTTAATCTTTCCTCATTCATTTCTTATCTGAATTCTGTATTGATCTATTTGATACATAACCCGATTTTTAATCATTTCATCCCTGCACTTATCAGCATATCTTATGCAATGTCTCCTACTTCTTTTCCTCCCATCTGCTTATACTATTAACTATATTGTTGGTTAAAAAATATGGCACTTCACTTCTGAAAAGACCTACAAAAGTAAGAAGAATCTCAAATGATTTGACTATTTCTAGTCATTTTCAAAAGTTAAAATTCTCCCAAGTAGTTTTTTTAATATTCCTGAAGGATTTAAATAGATTTAGTTCTAGCATAATTTTGATCTGTAAATACTGGGGCAAAAACCAAAATATCTACCATTGGGAAGCAAAAAAAATATATATATATATATATCATAATTGGAATTCTCCTTTTAAACATGAGCAATTCCAGGAAAAATAGAAACTTATGTGTAATTATATATAGCCTAGATTAGCAAGCCTCAACATACTTAAAACTAATCTGAGAAGAATAAATTGTTTAATTATTCTCTGTCTGTAATGTACCTGAGACATTAGTTTGGTGAAAATGCTAAAAGTGATAATGTTACATTGTAAAGTGCACTGCTGGCAGCTTTCCTTCACCAAATAAATGTAAATTGAAAATTATACGGATGGATTATAACCACCAATAGGTAGAAACTGACTGAAAATGATTAAAGTTTGGTGGGATGAACAGTGAGATCATTAACCAAGCTACTTGTCTGGAATACCAAAGGCTTATAAGTGTATAACTGATCCTTTTGCAATGTGCATTTGTTCTAACTCTTCACTAGATTCCATCTATGCAGAGGTGATCTGATATAATCACATGGACTTGTAAATACAAAGTGTCTTTAAAGTTCACAGAAATATGCATATTGTCTTTTAATTCCACTTTTTCACAAACTTTTGAAGTACCCTTGTATAAGCACATCTTTATGAATAAAATAAGTCACATCTTTGGTGCTTTATGTCAGTCTATATTTCATCATATTTTGTGCGAACATGTGACTAGCACAACTGAAAAGGCCTGGATGCCTGACTCTTATGCCATGAAGTTCTTAGAAGAATATGCTAAAGACTTTCAGGAAACTCTTGAAGTGCCAACCACACCTGTAATAGGACTGATAGTTTGAGTGCTATTTGTTGAAAAAATCAGAACATCTGGATAAAGGTAAGCCCTAAGGTTCCTGAGCTTGGAAAAACTATTCTATTATTAATAGGTCTTGGATTTAGAGGGAGATGATTTCATTTGACTTAGATTTAAAAAAATAACTTGGGACATATGCTAGCTGTACTTCATGTCATTGCTTCACATCTCAGGTTCAGAACATTTGGGGTTGCTGTCTCCAACCTCTGTGGGAGGTCTGCAAGTTGTGATTGTGACAATTAGTAGACTTACCTCCCTGGGGAAATTCTGAACATTCACATAGTGAATACTTACTTTTTTTTGCGGGGGGGGGGAACATAAAACCTTTCTCTAAATCATGCTTTTGATTTCTTATTTTCCAAGTATATACTTTCTCTGCTTTTAAGATCAGAATCTAGGTTTTGACAGTCAATGAAGTATTCATACATTTAAGGTTAAATATCTCAACTGTAGTGTGTCGCTTAAAAATATGGCTGTCCTTGGAGGTATAATAATAGAGAAAAATGAAAATATATATGCCATTTAAAGCTGAGGCTTAAAAATATTCCACTAACTTAAGAATATAAATTTTTAGAGAATAACAAGTATTATTTTCAAAATGTGTTATAATATGATTTAAAATAAATTTATTTTTTATCATTTATTTCTTATTGCTATTTAGTGCTCTTTTTGGAAACATATTCTTATATTTTTTAAAAAGAATAATTTTTGCTTGTCTATTTCTAGGTGGTTGCAGAGAGGGCTTGCAAGTAAAAAGTGGGCACCAACGGTTTAGGAAAGAGTTCCTAAACAGAAATTTCTAAAGATAGCAGAAGGGAATTTATAACAAACAACTTCTTATTTTAGGATGTTAGACCGATTGGGTCTAATTATCCCCCTGTATCATTCTAAGTTCTCAGGGTTCAAGGTCATTTGTCATTGCCCTGGGTGAGCTGGTCACCACTGCTTGCCTCTCATATCTATTACCTATTCCCAACATAACAGGTCACTCACTGGGTAAAGCCACTTTGGTGTTTCAATCTTAAAAATACAAATGGCAGCAAGTTTCAAAGTCAGAAATCATTTCCTTGTTATTGAGAACCACTTGACCTGAAACCAAAATAACAACAGATGTAGAGCCAAAAAGAGAAACAAGCAGGCTTGTGGAATGCACAGTGGCAGCCTCAGGCACATCCTCACTGTGTCTTTAGAAGAATGGTCACCCCAACTGGCAGATCCAGAACAGTTTGTCCCCAGGCTGCAGGTGCTACAGAAAACCATAGTTTCATTGGAAAGTGCTATTCTGGCATTTGAAATGATCTTAAATAGATAATGTATATGGTCTTCAGTAATCTTCCCCCAGTTTTTCATCCCATACAATCCCTTCAAAACACAACTTCAGTCACAAAAATCAGAAAAAACAGATACTGTACATGAGCACAACTTAATTCCT